>NW_019154088.1:19018862-19314443 GCF_002288905.1 Enhydra lutris kenyoni | reverse complement strand
GATGCGGGGCTTGATCCCAGGACCCTGAGATCATGACCTGAGCCGAAGGCAGCGGCTTAACCCACTGAGCCACCCAGGCGCCCCTCACTGGCCTTTTCTTAACACCAGCCACCAGTCTTAATTGCTATAGCTTTTAAATTGCCTTGGTATTTGGTAGAGCAAGTCCCTCCCATCTTTAAGATTATCTTATCTATGCTTGGCCTTTTGTGTTTTCAAACTAGTGTTTCGGTAAGTACCCAGTAGTGGAATTACTAGATCATATGGTATTTCTGTTTTTAATTTTGGAGGCATCTCATACTGTTTTTGTGGCTATGTCTGTTTTCATTTCCACCACTAGTGCATGAGGGTTCCGTTTTCTCCACATCCTTGCCAAGGCCCTTTGTATTTTCATGTAAATTTTAGGATGAGCCTGCTAAGTTTTATTTATTTATTTAAAAGTTTTATTTATTTATTTTTGAGAGCGAGCACACACAAACAGTGCGGAGGGGCAGAGGCGGAAATAGAAGAGACTCCCTGCTGAGTAGGGAGCCCAGTGAATGCGGGGCTCAGTCCCATGACCCTGAGATCATGAACTGAGCCAAAGCAGGTGCTTTACAGACTGAGCCACCAGGCACCCCAAGCCTGATAAGTTTTAAAAAAAAACTAACAAAAATCTCTTGTGATTTTGATTGGTACTGTATTGACTCAATAGGTCAGTTTGGGGAGAATTGGCATCTCTACAATTGAATTCCCATCATGAATGCAAGTTAGCCCTTCCTTTATTTTAAAACTTCTTATTTTTTTAAAGCCTCTGCCTTCGGCTCAGGTCATGATCCCAGGGTCCTGGGATCGAGCCCCGCATCGGGCTCTCTGCTCAGTGGGGAGCCTGCTTCCACCTCTCTCTCTCTGCCTGCCTCTCAGCCTACTTGTGATCTCTGTCAAATAAATAAATAAAATCTTAAAAAAAAAAAAAAACTTCTTATTTTTCTCAGTATTGTTTTACAATATTTTTTGTAGAGGCCCTAAGCATTTATTAGATTCATTCCTAGGTATTTGATGTTTTCAGTGTTATAAATAGTATCATTATGTAAATTTCATTTTGTAATTGTTAGTGGTAGATAGAAAAGCAATTAATTTTTGTATATTGGGTTTAAACCTAGCTAGTCTTAATATAGTAAGTGATTCTAATAAATCCTCTGTAGATTTCTTTGGTTTTCTATGTGCATAATTATCTGTGAATAATGAGAATTTTATTTCATTTTTTCTAACTCTCAATTGTTGTATATGTTTTCCTTTCCTTTTTAAATTACAGTATTTAGGACCTCTAGTATAATGTTGAATAAAAGTAGTGAGAGTAGTTGTCTTTTTCTTGTTCCCAATTTCAAAAGGATACCTTTCACTCTTTACCTCTAATTATGATGTAGTTGTTTACTGTAGTTGTTCTTTCTCAAAGGACATTTCCTTATTTATAGTTAGAGGGTTTTTGTTTTTTTTTTTTAATCACAAATGATGTTGAATCTTAGGAAGCATTTCCCCTGAATCTAATGAGGTTATCATTTTTACTCTTTCAATAAGATGAACTTATTTTCAAGTATTAAATAAACCCTGTGTTTCTGGAATAACTCCAGCTCGATTGTAATGTATTACCCTTGCTGGATCTGGTTTGCTAATATTTTGTTTAGGATTTGTGAGATCTCTTAATGTGAGATTTGGCAAATAATTTTTCCTTTTTTTATAATGTCTGACAGATTTTGATATCAGTATCGTGCTGGCCTCCTAAAATGGATTGCAAAGTTCCCTTTTGTCTACTCTTATGAAAGAGTTTATGCAAGATCAATTTTTTTTAAAGCATAGGATAGTTAACTTTTTAATAAACTTATGTTAGAATAGTTTTATATATACAGAAAGATTGTGAAAATAGTAGAGTTTCCTCTATTTTTAAAATATGTTAATACATTCATTATAAATAATAAACAGTATCGAAGACTGATGTATTTTTATTCTCAAATATTTGCTGGTGAAGCCATCTGGACCATGAGTTTTCTTTGTAGGTTTAGGTTTTTAAATAGTTACAGGGCTATTTATATTTTATATTTCTTTTTTATTTCAGTTTTGGTAAGCTATCTACAATTTGCCAGTTTTATCTAAATTTTCAAATTTACTGGCATAAAATTGTGCAGAACATTTTGTCTTTCTAATATCTGTAAAACATGTTTCGTTTTCATTTTTGGTATTTGTGCCTTCTTTTTCTTGATTCATCTCACAAAGGGTTTATCAGTTTTGTAAGTCTTTTTGAAGAACTATTGGTTTTGCAGACCTATGTATTATATGTTTTTCTGTTTTATTTGTGTTCATTGCTCTTCTGTTTTTTTTTTCAGACTTTTTTATATGGATGTTTAACTTTTTTTATTGGTAGTATATATACTTAACACTGTAAATTTCCCTCTAAGCTTCGCTTTATCTCACAAGGTTTTTTTTTGATTCCGTGTTTTGATATATATTATTTTCATAATTATTCTAAGCATACATTTTTCTAGTTTTTGTTGTAGTTCATTCTTTGATCCATGAGTTTTTAAGAGAATGGGTTAGAGTTGAGTTCATTTTGTTGGAGGGGAGGGTAGATGGTTTAGGAGTACTTTATTGGTGGTGACAACTTTTATTTTTCATTATTAAGTAAAACTTGCAAATAATTTATAGTTAGGATAATTACTACTACTATTATGACAGCAGCTACTAATGATTGAGTGTTATGTACCTGATCCTGTGCATGCACAAAGCCTGTAGGACAGGCAGTACTCTCTTTGATCTACAGAAGAGGACATGCAGCTCGAGGACTTCCTGGAGAAGTTAGAACTAGTCAAAAGGCAGATCTGGGGTTTTAGTCCAGCTCTATTGGGTGGCAAAACACCATTCCAGCTCACTCTGTATTTCGCAGAGAAAATGTTTATTACAAGTGTGTTTGTGAGGATTCCCTGAGGCTGTGGTTGAGAGTGGCATCTTTTAGCTTCTGCCAGGTACCTGGGGGGGGCAAAGCCAACTCAAACTAAATTCTCAACTTGGAAGTTGCTGTGCCATGCAGGTAGTGTGAGTTTGGGTCTCATGGGGCCTGCCTTGTGGTTGTAAATGCCCAGTGAAACCTCCTTCCTCCTCTCAGACCCTCCCTTACCATATCCCTTTTCAGAGGTTTTCTTCCTCCCTCAATTTCACCCTTTCACTTAGGGATATTCCTTAGTGGCTTTCTTGCGGTTATGCGGGTGCCTCTGATGTGACTTCTCACCTTGCATGGCGTCATGCATTGTCTCTGTGTAGCTGTTTAAAACCACTGCTCTGTGCCATGGGGTATTGGCAGATTCCCTTGTGGCAGTCCAGTTGGCTGCTTCAGCATTTGTTTACTATGGGTTCTTGCCTGAGAAAATAGATGCAGTTGGAGGAGAACTTTGGTAAGCTCCTACCACCTACCTGTATGTGTTCGCTTCCTGATATCTGGGCCTATATGTCCTACCTTTCTTTGTGTTGCCATGGGTGAACTGTCTGTGTTTTTTTTTTTATTTTTATTTTTTGAGAGAGCAAACGAGTAAGCATGGTAGCAGGGGGCAGGGTAGAGGGCAGAGGGAGAGGGAGAGAGAGAATCTTAAGCAGGCTCTTTGCCCAGCATGGAGCTGGGGCTCAATCTCACAACCCTAAGATCATGACCTGAACTGAAACCAAGAGTCAGACGCTCAACTGACTGAGCCAGCCAGGCACCACACTGTCTGTGCTTTTGTACAAGGCCATTTCTTTCACTTGTTTGCCAGCTCCCATTTGCTCTTGCTTACTCAGAGACATCACTATTGTAGTTGTCTCCTCTCTTCTCCATGAGTTTTCCCTTCTCCACTGGGTCATCACACTGGTGTACGTTATGGAATGAACATGGCCCTCCAACCCCCATTTATATGTTGAAGCCCTAACCCCGGATGTGATGGTATTTGGGTATGGAGCTTTGGGAAGGTACTTAAGGTTAGATCAGGTGTCATGAGCATAGCCCTCGTAGGAATAGTGAGTACTTTTACAAGGAGAGACACCGGAGAGCTTGCTCTCTTTCTGCGACATGAAGACATGCCAGAAGGTAGTCAGTCATCTGCAAGCCAGCAACAGAGCTCTCAGCAATCTAGCCGCACTGGCAACTTCATCTCAGCCTCCAGGCCTCGGAACTGTGAGAAAACACATTTGTTTAAGCCACCCAGACTATGGTATTTTGTGATGGCAGCCCAAGCTCATTAATACAGCATAGCGTGCCAAACATGCTATAATCTTGTCCATTCCCATTCTGAAACAAACAGCCACAATAAGAAAATCCTCTTTCTAAGTCACATTTCCTTGTCCTCCTTATGGTACCTTCAAAGAGTTGCTTATAGTTGCTGTCTCCCAGTTTTTCTCCTCATCTTCTGTTTTGCATACTCACTACCGCTCTTTTGAAAGTGTCATTAGCAAGTTCCTGTTACCGAATCCTGTGGTTGGTTCTTTTTTTTTTTTTTAAAGATTTTATTTCTTTATTTGATAGGGAGATCACAAGTAGGCAGAGGGTCAGGCAGAGAGAGAGGGGAAAGCAGGCTCCCCGCTGAGCAGAGAGCCCAGTGTGGGGCTCAATCCCAGGACCCTGAGATTATGACCTGAGCCGAAGGCAGTGGTTTAATCCACTGAGCCACCCAGGCACCCCCTGTGGTTAGTTCTTACTAACCTAATGGCATGAGTTAACACAGTTGGTTACTTCCTCCCCCTTGAACACTTTCTTTAGTTTACTTCCAGGACACAGGTCACTCTTGATTTGCTTTTTAACTCTTTGGCTGCCCCTCATTAGTTTGCTGATATCACCTTTACTCCCCTACATCTGTATGTTGGAATTCCCTAGGGCTTATTTCTTAGACCTCTCCTCTGACCATACTCACTCCTTTGGCTATGTCATTTATCTCATGGCTTCATCTTTTGCCTGTACCTCTCCTCTGAGCTCCAGGATGATTGTGTGTGTGTGTGTGTGTGTGTGTGTGTGTGTGTGTGTGTGTGGTTGGAGGCCTCCTTCAGGACCTCAAGGCTGCCAGTAGTTCCTTGCCATTTGGGCTTTTTCTCCCTTTCCCTTTTCCTTGCTTTCTCTTTCTCCCATCTGCTTCTCTTTCCTCCTCTTCTTCCCCCTCACAGATAACAGAGCTATCTAAATGATTTGGCAGGGTAGCTAGTAAGGAACCAAAGGATAATTGAGGGAAATAAATAATGATAAATAAATTGAAAGAAAAAAATTAGATTTTAAAAACAAACACTGAAAAACTTGATAAACCAATTAAATCTCCAAGTTAATAAAACCCTAATATTTAATATTTCTGGGTAGAATGTAGAGTTGCAAGAATATTCCATAATGTCTGAAAAGCATGGTTAATAAAAAGAAAACTTGGGGCGCCTGAGTGGCTCAGTGGGTTGAGCCTCTGCCTTCAGCTTGGGTCGTGATCTCAGGGGCCTGGGATTGAGCCCTACGTCGGGCTCTCTGCTCAGCGGGGAGCCTGCTTTCCCCTCTCTCTGCCTGCCTCTCTGCCTACTTGTGATCTCTCCATCGAATAAATAAATAAAATCTTTTAAAAAAATAAAATAAAAGGAAAACTTACCAGAATCACAGGAAGAAAAGTTTAAAAAAGAATATTATTCTTACCTTTGGTCTCTAAAACTAGGCAGTTACTTTTAAAGCTTTGATCTTTAAAAACTAGCATCCCACTACTCCTAAAACTTAACCATGAAAAAACCTGCCATACTTATGGATTTGTTCTGTTACTCACATTTCTTAGGGTTATCATATACTCACAGATGATAAGTAAGGTTGGTCATTGCTTTGATTTAATGAATCTGTCAGAGGTGAGGCTGTGATAGTTTACTGTAGGACCAATTCAGTGTGATCAGAGAGCTACTCTGGTTCATACTGGAATGCAGCTGTGTAATATTCCCACATGGTCGTTGCCCTGACATCAGCTTGGGCTCTGTTGTGCAGGCTGTGCTGCATTCAAAGCATGTTTTCCACTGCCCTCTTTCAAATAAAATTAATGGCACTATTGTATACAGTCAGGTCTTCCTTAAAACATGTATTTTGACATATATATTGTCCGATGTACCTTTTATCATAGAAAATTTATCAAAGAAAATGCACTTCAGAACTCCAGTAATTCATAAAAGCATACAAGAATCTTCTCATAGTTGTATTCACATCATGATAGACTCTCATATTTATGTATATTTTATATATGCATATACATATAAAATTTATCTTTATTTCATAGTGCATTTTTGAAGAAAGACTAATTTGAAATTTTACTTGAAATTAACAGCCTTCATGTATTTAGCAAATATTCTTTTGAACGCCACATGCCCTGAGCTGTTCTGTGTTGGCAGTCTTGTGATGAAGAGGATAGACAAGGTTGCTGTGTGCATGCAACTTGACTTGTTATGAGGAAAGACAAAAAAATCATGTATTAATAAATACTATTCAGAAAATTAAAACAGGATGATGTAGTAGTGTGACTTTGTGTCTATTAGAGTGGATGATCTTTAGAGAATACTTTTCTGGGGAAGTAGCTTTGAGAACTGAATATTTGGAAGGCGTCACCTGTATGAAGTTCAGAAGAAAGGGTATTTTTGGCCAATGGGACACCAAGTGTAGATGCTCTGGGATAGGAATTAGTAGGTCTTGTTAAAATACAGCAGAATGCTGGAGTGTAGTGGCTAGATCAAAGTATGCATTTTGGTTAAGAAATCAAATAGAGTAAGATGAGTTCCCTGGAGAGGTCAGCGTTAAGGATTCCAAGTTTGAATTCATTAGGCAAAAGATGGTGTTTACTGGAGCACTGGGTGTGGTGCAAAAATAATGAATACTGTTACGCTGAAAAAAAAAAAAAAAGATGGTGTTTAAAGTTAAGGGACTGGGTGAAATTAACAAGGGAGAAAATGTTACGCTGGAGAAGGGAATGGGTTTTAGGATGAAATTCCAGAATTCTTGAACATTAAGAAGTGGAGGAAAAAATGGGGAGAAGCCACTGAGAAGGAGTGGCCTCTAAGATAGATGGAAAACAGGAGAATGTGACACAAGAGAAATCAGAAGGAAAAAAAACTCAAGAAGGAGGCAACAGTTAATTATGTCAAATGACCTATAACATGGGGAAGACACTTTAGATAATGTATAGAAAGAATGGTCCTACCTATATGTGCATAGATTAAAATACAAACTTAACCACTTTTAAAAGTTAACTTAACTTTTAGAGTTGTAGGATTCTAGCCATCTTCGAGATCATAGAAAGAAGCTGAGATCTTAGGGGTAAAGTCCATTTCTCTGCTCCTTCACTGTCTCTAAGCCAAGTTAGCATCTTCTTGCCTCTGGAACCTGATAGAGTGTGAAACCATCCTCTAATCCTGTGTTTTCACAGAGGCCAGGGCCCCCAAACATATTATTTTCACAATGCTTTCATGACTCCTGTTGCTCCTAGGGTAAAGACCACAATCCTTAGTGTGGTAAGACTGTAGGATATGGCACTGGGTAGCCCCAGCTTGTTCCCACCTATCATGCTGACAGCTTTTTTTTTTTTAAAGATTTTATTTATTTATTTGTCAGAGAGAGAGAGAGAGAGGGAGAGAGAGCAAGCACAGGCAGACAGAATGGCAGGCAGAGGCAGAGGGAGAAGCAGGCTCCCTGATGAGCAAGGAGCCCGATGTGGGACTCGATCCCAGAACGCTGGGATCATGACCTGAGCCGAAGGCAGCCGCTCAACCAACTGAGCCACCCAGGCGTCCCATGCTGATGGCTTTTTAGAGCCTTGAATATCATGCCAGACTCTTGACTGCTTTCAGGCCTTTGTGTGCTCTCTAGGGAAGGATCCTTCTCTATTCTTTGCTTGGCCATCTTCTATATATCTTTCAGCTGTCAGTTTAAATATATCTTTCAGCTGTCAGTTTAAATATCACTTTTTTTAAGAAAACCTTCCAGACAAGATCAAACCTCCGTAGGAAATGCTCTCACAGTATGCTTTTTGTTTGTAGCATTTATCATAATTGTATTAAAATAGTTATTTCTATATTTATTGTTGTCTTCTCTTCTAGAGTATAAGCTCTGTGCAACTAGGAAATATATTTTGTTGTCTCTTCCTTCCCCTGTCCCAACTATATCACCAGCAGTTTATACAGTGCATACCTGCATTCACTATGTTTATTTGAATGAATCATGTGACCATTCTGTAGTATATAAGCAGTTAATAGCACATCATTATCCTTTTGTATGTTACAGACTAATTTTAAGTCTGAAACAGTCTAAAATCCATTGAATTTGTTCAGAGTGAAATTTGGCTGTTTAATGGATCTGTATCTGGACATGATCAAAACAAATATAATTCTTATAAAATATATATTAAAATGCATGTAATTGAATTGAATTAAGAATAGTACATTAATACATATTCCAAGATGCCTACCCTTCTCTAAATGAGACAAAGGAACTGCTAAAATTATTTATAAAAAGTATTTTTTTGTAGATTTTCTTCTTGTCATTGATTTCCTTCACATACTCTTTTTTTATTGAAGTATTATTAACACACAGTGTTACATTAGCTTCAGTTGTACGATACAGTGATTCTGCAATTGCATGCATTACTCAGTGCTCATCATTCAATAAACATAATTTCCTTTACCTGTTACACTTATTCCCCCACCCACCTCCTCTCTGGCAACCACAAGTTTGTACTCTATGTTTAAGAGTCTTTTGTTTTTTCTTTGTTACTTAAATTCCACATGTGAGTGAGATCATATGGTATTTGTCTTTCTCTGACTGACTTATTTCCCTTAGTATTATACCCTCTTGGTCCATCTGTGTTCTTCAAATGTCAAAATTTAACTCTTTTTTATGATGAATAATATTCCTCTGTGTGTGTGTGTGTGTGTGTGTGTGTGTGTGTGTGTTTGTACACCACATATTCTTTATTCATTCATCCATTGATGGACATTTAGGTTGCTTCTGTATCTTGGTGATTCTTGCAGTAAATATAGGGGTGCATATATCTTTATGAATTAGTGTTTTTCTTTTCTATTTTTTTTTTAAAGATTTTATTTATTTATTTGACAGAGCGAGATCACAAGTAGGCAGAGAGGCAGGCAGAGAGAGAGAGAGGAGGAAGCAGGCTTCCTGCTAAGCAGAGAGCCCAATGCGGGACTTGATCCTAGGACCCTGACATCATGACCTGAGCCAAAGGCAGAGGCTTAACCCACTGAGCCACCCAGGCGCCTGTGTTTTACTTTTCTTTGGGTAAATGCCCACCAGTGGAATTACTGGATTATATGGTAATTCTATTTTTAATTTTTGAGGACCCTGCATACCCTTCTCAGGAGTGGCTGCACCAATTTGCACTTTGAGCAACAGTGCATGAGAGTTCTTTTTTCTCTACATCCTCACCAGCACTTCTCATTTCTTGTGTTTTTGATTTTAGCCATTCTGGCAGGTGTAAAGTGATATCTCTTGTGGTTTCGATTTGCATTTCCTGATGATTCGTGATGAACATTTTTTTCATGTTTGCCATCTGTATGTCTTCTTTGGAAAAATGCATATGGCATGTCCTCTGCCTATTTTTAAATTGGATTATTTGGGTTTTTTTGTGTGTGTTGAGTTGTATAAGTTCTTTATATGTTTGGATATTGCCTCTTTATCAGATCTGTCATTTGCATATGTCATTTGGAAGGTTTCCTTTTTTTGTTTGTTGATGGTTTCCTTCACTGTGCAAAAGCTTTTTATTTAGGTATAGGTTTAATAGTTTAATTTTTGCTTTTGTTTCCCTTGCCTCAGGAGATGACTCTAGAAGGTGTTTCTATGATTGATGTCAAAGAAATTTCTGCCTATGTTTCCTTTGAGGAGTTTTGTGGTTTCATGTCCCACATTTAGGTCTTTAATCCATTTGCGTTTACTTTTGTGTAGGCTACAAGAAAGTGGTCCCATTTTATTCTTTTGCATGTAACTGTCCAGTTTTACTAGCACTGATTGGTGAAGAGATGGTTTTTTTTTTCATTGTATATACTTGCCTCCTTTGTCATAGATTAATTGACCATAAAAGCATGGGTTTATTTCTGGACTCTCCATTCTTTTCCATTGATCTATGTGTGTTTTTGTGTAAGTACCGTACTGTTTTAATTACTACACCTTTGTAGTGTTTCTCAAAATCTGGAATTGCAATACCTCTAGCTTTCTTCCTCTCTTTCAAGATTGCTTTAGCTATTCAGGATCTTTTTGTGGTTTCATGCAAATGTTAGGTTTTTATGTTCTAGTTCTGTGAAAGATGTTGGTATTTTGATAGGGATTGCATAAAATTTGAGATCGCATTGGGTACTGTGGACATTTCGACAACATTAATTCTTCCAGTTCACGAGCGTGAAATATCTTTCCATTTGTTTGTGTCACCTTCAGATTTTTTTGTCAGTGTTTATTTGTTTTGGGGGTTTTTAAAAAGATTTTATTTATTTATTTGTCATAGAGAGAGCACAAGGCAGGGGGAGCAGCAGGCAGAGAGAGAAGCAGGCTCCCTGCTGAGCAAGGAGCCCAGTACAGGACTCAACTCCAGGACCCTGAAATGATGATCTGAGCTGAAGGCAGGCGCTTAGCCGAGCCACCCCGGTGTTCCTATCAGTGTTTTATAATTTTCAGAGTATAGTTATTTCACCTCTTGGTTAAGTTTATTCTTATGTATTTTATTCTTTTTGGTGCAATTGTAAATGAGATTGTTTTCTTAATTTCTTTTTCTGCTACCTCATTATTAGTATTGGGAATGCAACAAATTTCTGTATATTAATTTTGTATGTTGTGATTTTACTGAATCCATTTATCAGTTTAGTAGTTTTTTTGATAGACTCTGTAGGGTTTTCTATAGATAGTATCATGTCATCTGCAAATAGTGAAAATTTTACTTCTTTCTTACCAATTTGAGTACCTTTTATTTCTTTTTCTTGTCTGATTGCTGTGGCCAGGACTTATAGTATTACGTTGAATAAAAGTGAGAGTGGACATCCTTGTCTTGTTCCTGATCTTAGAGGAAGATCTCTCAGGTTTTCACTTTGAGCATGATGTTAGCTATGGGTTTTTCATATACAGCCTTCACTTATTTATTTATTTTTGTATTTTTTCATATACAGCCTTTTTTTGTTGAGGTATGTTCCTTCCAGACCAACTTTGTTGAGGGTTTTTATCATGAATGCATATTATACTTTGCCAAAATGCTTTTTGTGCATTTGTTGAGATTATCATATGATTTTTGTTGTTTCTCTTGTTAATGTGATATATCACATTGATTTGTGAATATTAAACCACCTTTGCATCCCTGGGATAAATCCCACTTGATTGGGGGTGAGTGACTTTTTAAATGTAGTCTTGGATTTGGTTTGCTAATATTTTGTTGAGGATTTTTACATCTGTTTTCATCAGAGTTAGTGGCCTGTAGTTTTCTTTTTTTGTAGTGTCTTTATCTGGATTTGGTGTCAGGGTAATGCTGGCTTCATAAGAATGAAATTTCCTTCATCTTTTATTTTTTTGGAATACTCCCCCTTTAATCTTAATGTATCTAATTATCTCTCTTTGCTTACTCAGTGTGTTATATTTGCCTCAGCTGTGTGTCACAACTGGCTGAACTTCGAGACTGCTTTAGGATGCGTGGTCTTTGACAGGGTCATGTGGTACATTAAAAACTACTACTGACCCGTGTAAGATGATTAGTGTTCATTGTTGGACCATCTACTGAATTTGAACTCTCATCTCTAATGAATCCAAAAGATGCCTTTCTACTGAGTAGAAACAGTAATAAATAGTAACTAAGTAATAAGTACACAACTGAGTAATAAGGCTAAAACTACATCTTCTTAAATGGGATATCTAAATTTTAAGCTCCTTGAAGGTGGTTCTGTTTACTTGTTCCATAATGCTCATTATCTTTCTTTGAATTTTTATTATAGTAGCTTTAGCAATGGACTATTGAGTATTTTTTCCACAAGTAATAGTCATGTTTTCCTTGCATTAAAATTCTTCAGTTCTCCTAAGAGCTAAGTGTTCTGTAATTCAAATGGAAAGAAAAAAATGCCTTACTGGTAAGGATACTTTGGAGGTTAATAAAATGCATCACAGGTTTAAAAAGCTTATTTCCTCACATTTTTCAGAAGATACCACGTCTAATTAAGATCTTGAAAAAAGAACAGAGAATAACTTTGTAATGTTGGCATTCCCTCCAACACCCACCCCCCACCACAATCTGTTCTGCCTCTGTTAATAAAGCCAATTTTGTCTGATTTGATGAAGCAGATGGTAAGTGTGTCATCTACCACTAGAAGTCATTTTCACCGTTTCTGCTATGTATGACGGGATTTCAGTTCAGGTGTTGTGGCACCCATTCAGTTACCTTCAGGATTTTTAATGTTTCCATTCATTGAGCACTTTTGCTGGTAAGATCTATTTTTTATAACTGTGGTAAATTAAATTTTCTTGGACTTCATAGTATTTTAACTTTTAGGACACTTGGGTGGCACATTTGGCTAAGCATCTGCCTTTGGCTTGGGTCATGAGCTCAGGGTCCTGGGATTGAGTCCCACATCAGGCTCCCTGCTCAGTAAGGAGCTTGCTTCGCCCCTCCCTCTCCCTCTGGTGCTTCCGCTGCCTGTGCTCTCTTTCTCTCTGTCAAATAAATAAATAAAATCTTAAAAAATAGTATTTTAACTTTTTATCTGAGCTTTAAAATCTTATTTGCTCAAGAGCCTTTTTCTACCACAAGGTATACCTGATTACATCTTCAACTCAAGAATTGTTTTTTTCAGTTTTGCTTGCTGTATTTATTTAAATTGTTTGTTTATGAAGTTTATATCTGAACATTTTCTAAAACACTTCGTTATTTTATAAAATTTGAAAATTATTTAAAACACTCTTTTCTGGGGCGCCTGGGTGGCTCAGTGGGTTGGGCCGCTGCCTTCGGCTCGGGTCATGGTCTCAGGGTCCTGGGATCGAGTCCTGTGTCGGGCTCTCTGCTCAGCGGGGAGCCTGCTTCCCTCTCTCTCTCTCTCTCTCTCTCTCTCTCTGCCTGTCTCTCCATCTGCTTGTGATCTCTCTCTGTCAAATAAATAAATAAGATCTTTAAAAAAATAAATAAATAAAATAAAACACTCTTTTCTTGGAGTGCCTGGGTGGCTCAGTTGGTTAAGCATCAGACTCTTGGTTTCAGCTCAGGTTATCATCTCAGGGCCCTGAGATCAAGCCCTGCATGGGGCTCTGCACTCTTTGCGGAGTGCGAGTGAGAGTCCTTGAGATTCTTTCTTCCTTACTCCCCATTGCCCTCTCCTTCCCTCCCTGTTTGCAGTCTCTCTAACTCTAAAATAAAGAAATGAAATCTTTTAAAAAAATTAAAAAATAAAATATTATTTTCTTCAGAAAATTTTTTTCTTAATAGAGGATTATGATCTTGAGTAAAATCATAATTTTAGGGCTTGGATAAGAATTTTTGAGAAGGATGATTTTGGCAGGAAGGAAAGGAGAAGCCTACAGAATGTTTCCAGAAGCTTTTCTTCCTCTTGAAAGCACTTCTCTGTTCCTAGATTCAATGTTTTGGTTATTTAAAGATTGGCTTCTTAAACTTCTTCCTTCTTTAAAGTGGAAATATCTTTACTTTTTAAATAAGATATGTATTTATGATAAAAAACATGCAGAGAAAATGAAAATCCCCTGCCAAATAGTCTTTCAATAAAAAAGGTTACAGTTTTCTGTTCAATATATATTCTTTCAGACTTTTTGATGTCTTTGTAAACCACCCATATATGCACACATACTCAAATTAGGTCATATTCTTTAAATGTGTATTCTTTTTAACAGTGACATTTTTCATTATATGAATGAATGTACTGTATTTTAACTTGATTAGATAACTATTAATGAACATTAAGTGGTTCTGATTTTTCTGTTGCTATGAAAAATGAACAACTTTGTACATAAATCTTGTCCTGTTGTTTCCTTTTTATAATTAATTTATTGAAATATAGTTAAGATAAAATAAAATGTGTATCTCAAGTGTATATCTTAATATACACCAAATATATTTTATATAAATATACTCAATACATTATATTAATATAACACTTTTTTTTTAAAGATTTTATTTATTTATTTGACAGACAAGAGATTACAAGTAGGCAGAGAGGCAGTCAGAGAGAGGAGGAAGCAGGCTCCCTGCTGAGCAGAGAGCCTGATGCGGGGCTTGACCTCAGGACCCTGGGATCATGACCTGAGCTGAAGGCAGAGGCTTTAATCCACTGAGCCACCCAGGCACCCCTTAATATAACACATTTACTATATTAACATATAATTGTGTATATTAGCTATATAACTAATACATTAATTTTATATAGTTATATTTTATGTAATTATATAAAAGGTATTAATGTAATTAACATATTAATATAGCATATTAACTTTGTTGATATTCTTTATATATACTTAATACACTACATTAATATATTAATATCTTGATATATACTTTAATATATTTTATATAAATAAAATGTATATTTTAAGTTAAGTGAGTCTTGACAGATTTATAGACTTTCTGAAGATTGCTTTGACTATTCAGAGTCTTTTGCAGGTCCATATAAATTTTAGGATCTTTTGTTCTAATTCAGTGGAAAAAAGTACTGATATTTTGATAAAGATTTAATTGAATTTAGATTACTTTGGGTTGTGTAGACATTTTAACAGTATTCTCCCAATCCATGAACATGGTGTATCTTTCCATTTGTTTGTATCTTCTTTGATTTCTTTCTTCAGGGTCTTACAGTTTTCAGTATGCAGGTCTTTCACCTTTTTGATTAATTTATTCCTGGGTATTTTATTCTTTTTGATGCAGTTGTTAATGGGATTATTTTCTTAGTTTCTCTGTTCTTTTATTATTAGTGTATAGAAATGCAACAGACTTCTATATTTTGATTTTGTATTCTCCAACTTAACTGGATTCATTTATTCTAACAGTTTTTTGGTAGAGTCTTCTTAGGGTTTTTTGTAAGTAGTATATCATCTGAAAATAGTAACCTTTTACTTGAAAATTCCTTTCTTTTCTTTTTCTTGTCTGATTGCTATGGTTAAGACTTCCAGTACTGTGCTGAATAATAATGGTAAGAGTGGGCATTTTGTTTTGTTTCTGATCTTAGGGGAAAGCTTTTAGCTTTTTACCATTGAGTATGATGTTAACTGTAGGTTTGTCATATTTGGCTTTTATAATGTTGAGGTATGTTCCCTATATACCACTTTGTTTAAAGTTTTTATCAGGAATGGATATTTGGCACATGTTTTCTCTGCACCTACTGAGATGCTCTTAGGAATGTTATCCTTCATTTTGTTAATGAAATGTATCATGTTGATTAATTTGCATAAATCAAACCATCCTTGTATCCCTAGAATAAATACTACTTGATTTTGGTGAATGATTCTTTTAATTTGTTTTTAAATTGGTTTGATAAGATTTTGTTGAGAATTTTGCATCTATATTTGTCAGGGTTATTGCTCTGTAATTTTTTCCCCTAGAGTTGTATAACTTTATTTTATTTTTTGTAATTTTCTTTGTGAGTGTGTATGTGTGTTTTTGTCTGGTTTTGGTATCGGGGTAATGCTGGCCTCATAGAATGAATTTGGAAGGATTTCTCCCTCTCCTATTTTTAGGAATACCTTGAGAAATATTTTTTTTTAATTTTTTTAAAAGATTTTATTTATTTATTTGAGAGAGAGAGCATGAGAAGGGGAAGGGTCAGAGGGAGAAGCAGACTCCCCGCTGAACGGGGAACCCGATGCAGGACTCAATACCGGGACTCCAGGATTACGACCTGAGCTGAAGGTAGTTGCTTAACCAACTGAGCCATCCAGGTGCACTACTTTGAGAAATATTAAATATTTGGTAGAATTCACCTGTGAAGCCATCTGGCACTGGACTTTTGTTTGTTGGGAATTTTTTTTTATTACCAGTTCAACCTAATTACTAGTAATTGGTCTGCTCAGATATTTTCATTTCTTCATGATTCAGTCTTAGGAGGTTGATGTTTTTAGGAATTTATCCATTTTTTTCCTAGGTTGTTTAATTTCTTGGCATATAGTTTTCTTTGTGGTAAGCTGTGATTTTTTTTTTGTATTATTGTGGTGTTGGTTGTAATTTCTCTTTCATTTCTGATTTTAAGTCATTTTTTTTCTTTGATTAGTCTGGCTAAAGGCTTAATAAGTATATCTTTTCAAAGAACCAGATCTTAGTCTCAATTGATCTTTACCATACTTTTTTAGTCTTGATCTCATTTGTTTATGCTCTGATCTTTATTATTTCCTTTCTTCCATTCATCTTGGGCTTTGTTCTTCTATTTCTAGTTTCCTTAGTTGCAAGGTTAAGAGATTTTGATTGTTTCTTGAGGTACACTTGTATCTTTCAGACTTTCCTCTTAGAACTGCTTTTGCTGCATCCTCCAGATTTTGAACCATTGTATTTCATTTTTATTTGTCTCCATGTATTTTTTTGATTTCCTCTTTGATTTTTCATTGATCCATTGGTTGTTTAGTGGCCTGTTGTTTTTGTTTAATCTGTGTTTTTCTTTAACCCCCCCCCCCCAGGTTTTTGTTTTTTTGGGTTTTTTTTTGTAATTGATTTCTAGTTCATACTCTTGTGGTCAGAAAAGATGCTTGATATATTTCAGTCTTCTCAGATTTATTTAAAAACTTGTTTTGTGGCCTAACATGATCTATCCTAGAAAATGTCCCATGTGTACTTGAAAAGAATGCGTATTTTGCTGTTTTTGGGTGGACGGTTCTGCATATATCTGTTAAGTCCATATGGTCTAATGTGTTGTTCAAAGCCACGGTTTCCTTATTGATTTTCTTTCTGGATGACCTATCCATTAACACAAGTGGGATATTTAAGTCCTCTACTATAATTGTGTTACTGTCAATTCCTCCATTTTTGTCTGTTAATACTTGCCTTATATATTTAGTGCTCCTATATTGGGTGCATAGATATTTACAATTGTTGTATTCTCTTGTTGGACTGAAACATTTATTACTGTGTAATCCTCTTTTTTTTTTTTTTTTTTTGTCTTGTTATGGTTTTTGTTTTTAGTTTTTTTGAGAGAATGCATGTGGGCGGGGCAGTGGGAGAGGGATAGAGAGAATCCCAGGCGGGCTTCACAACCAGCATGGACCCTGACATGGGGCTCAATCTCATAACCCTGAGATCATGACCTGAGCTGAAACCAGGAGTCAGGTGGTTAATTGATTGAGCCACCCATGTGCCACTATAATTTTCTTTTTTCTAATTATAGCCTTTTCTTTCCTCTTAAAGAGTTCCCTCACTGTTTCTTGTGAGGCTGTTTCAGTGGTGATGAACTCTTTTTTAACTTTTATTTGTCTGGGAAGATTTTTATCTCTCCTTTAATTCTGAATAACTTGCCTGGTAGAGTATTCTTGGTTGTAGGTTTTTTCCTTTCAGCACTCTCAATATATCATGCCACTTTCTTTTGGTCTGCAAAATTTATGCTAAATAGGCAGCTGATAACCTTGGGTTTCTCTTGTATGCAACTGTTTTTCTTTGCTGCTTTTATGATTCTTTATCTCTAATTTTTGCCATTTTAATTGTTATGTATCTTGGTGTGGACCTCCTTGGGTTCATCTTGTTTGGGACTTTTTTTGTTTCGTGGGTCTGGGTATCTGTTTTCTTTCCCCAGGTCAGGGAGGTTTTCAGCTAGTATTTCTTCAAAGTCATTTCTTTCTAGTCAAGTCTCTGCCCTTTCTACATTTTTCATTGTGACCCTCTCTATGATTAGCTGTGGAAGATCTGTTCTGCTAGTCTTCAAGTTGTCTTTAGAGTTGCTGTACATATAGTTGTTGCTTTGGCATGTCTGTCAGAGGAGGTAAGGTCAGGACACCATCTTTCCTACCTTCCCTAGCTTTCTAGTAAGTTTTGAAATTGGGTGGTATAAGTCCTCTAACTTTGTTTTTTCTTTAAAAATATTTTTTTGGGGGGGTGCATGGGTGGCTCAGTCAGTTGAGTGTCTTAGACTCTTGATTTTTGGCTCAGGTCATGATCTCAGAGCTGTGGGATCAAGCCCCACATTGGGCTCCCTGCTCAGCATGCATTCTGCTTGTCCCTCTCCGTCTACTCCTCTCACTCATTCATGCTCTCTCTCTCTCAAATAAATCAAATCTTTAAAATACGTATTTTTGGTGGTATTGTTTCTTTGATGTCATACAAATTTTAGAATAAGGCAATCAGTTTCTACCAAAAAGCTTGCTGTGATTTTTGGCTGTGTTCACATTAAATCTTTATAGATTAGTTTGGGAAGAATTGAATCAGTAACATTTGTATTTCACATCCCTGAAGGTGGTATATTTCTCTTTTTATTTAGGTTTTCTTTCTTTTAGCAGTGTTTTGTAGTTTTTAGCATACATGTTCTATTCCTGATTTGTTATCTTCCTAATGTAAAAGGTATTTAAACAAATTACATTTCCAATTTTTTCTAATATGTAGAAAGAGAATTGCTGTTTGAGTTTTGATCTTTAGTCTTATGGTCTTGTTATTAGGTATAATTTTTTTTGTAGATCTTTAGGATTTTGTGAATAAAGACAATTTTACTTTTCTAATTTGGAAATTTTCTAGCTGTCTTTCTGTTAATGATTTCTAATTCACTTTTGTGTGGTTTTAGTTTTAGTCACTAATAGATGAAAATGGGACTGCTCCATTTGAGTGAGGGATTGCTGGTGGTATAGGAGAGAGGGATTAGAATTGCCACATGTTCAGGGAGGCACTCTGCCTTTTCTTTATGAATGCTCAGGGGTTTCTGAGGTGCCTCTATGGTTTTTATGTATACGGCCTGAAACTACTGCTGTATTATGCAGTAAATTAGGTTAGGTGAAAATAATGCTAAGTTGAAGAAGGTACTTGGAAGAAAGCAACTAGTACATTGTTAAGTGGTTGTCTCAGACTAAGCACTTAAAGAGATTTGCTGTATAATTCAAATATACAAATAAATGAGACCTTAGTGGAAACATACATTGTGTAATATAAATTGAAAATGAGTACCAAGATGGTAAAACCCAGAAATGTTTGTCTAGTCTAGATGATAGTGTTTGGACCTACACGCACTTTCCAGGAATACATAATTACATAATTTCATTGTTTCTTAGAGTGAGATTTTTGCACGGATGATACTGTATTATTTCCCATAAGACTCTATTCACTATTGAGGATGAAGCACTATAAAGTAGATGCTTTCTGTTAAATAAGATAAAATTATTTTGGCCTTTTTAATTTATTTTTTAAAATTTTATTTTATTTTTTCAGTGTTCCAAGATTCATTGTTTATGCAGCACATCCAGTGCTCCAGGGAATATGTTCCCTCCTTTATTTATTTATTTGTTAGAGAGACTGAGGGAGTGAGAGAGAGCACAAGCAGGGGGAGCAGCAGGCAGAGGGAGAAGCAGGCTGCCTGCCGAGCAAGGAACCGGATGTGGGACTTGATCCTAGGACCTTGGGATCATGACCTGTGCCAAAGGCAGACTATTAACTGACTGAGCCACTCAGATGTTCCTATTTTGGCCTTTAACAAAATTCTTAGAACTAAGTAAAATGATAAGGTCAGTGCCTATTTATTGTTAAGTTTATAATATCTTATTTAAGTGGGCATAAAGGTGATTCCTGACAGCTCTCTAAGTGCATTCACTTCATTTAGTGTGGAGATCAGAGAACTATGGTTTTTATGTTCTTAAAAGATTGTAAGAAAAAAACAAACAAACAAGGAGGGACTATGTGGTCCACAAAGCCTTCCATACTATCTGGCCTTTCACAAGGAAAGTTTGCTGATTCCTGACGTAATGTCTAAGAAGCAGCTCATATTTAAAAAGGATTGGTTTCACTTTTAGAGATGTCTTCAAAAAAGGAGAGAGAATGTTAACAGTGACTAATAACATGGCCTCTTTCTTATTTTATCCAACGGCATCTGATTTTGGAATCTTCTCTGCAGTGACCCTTCCATGTTTAAACGACGGATTTTGGCTTCAGTCTCTATTTGAAAACCACCATTATGCAGAGGAGATT
This sequence comes from Enhydra lutris kenyoni, assembly GCF_002288905.1. Classification (NCBI taxonomy): domain Eukaryota; kingdom Metazoa; phylum Chordata; class Mammalia; order Carnivora; family Mustelidae; genus Enhydra; species Enhydra lutris. Next base: position 19,294,344 of record NW_019154088.1, on the reverse strand, counting down.
GATAATGAGAAAACTATTTTTCAAGAGTAGTATTCTTTAGGGGAATGAACATTACGCTTGGAGTTTGTGCTGTATAAAGCTCACATGTTAGTTTTTACAGATAGCTTAATTTTTAAAGGTTCTCTAAATCGCTAAATCACTTACACTTTGAATTGTGTTATGTTCAGATTAATTTTATATTGACATATGTATTTTTGCAGGATGATTGTCTTTTGAAAGTATGGTATCCTATGACTGGCTGGAAATCCTCAATTATACCTCAGGATCATCAAGAAGTGAAAAGGAGACAGGCGTCTACCCAGTTTTCCTTTGTTTATTTGGCACATCCCCGAGCTGTGGCAGGTTTCTCATGGCGTAAAACTAGCAAGTATATGCCCAGGTTAGACAAATGTGTCCCATAACTTTGGTGTGTTTACTTATGTATTTGTAAAAATACTATATATTTCTAAAAAGCAAAGGTCTTTTTAGTACGTTGACTCAGTGGAAATGAAGAGCATAGGTTTTGGGTGTTAACTGTCTGAATTCTAATCCTGCTGTTGTTACTAGCTTTGTGAACTTCTGCCTGCATTTCTTAAGTTCTCTGTGCTTTAGTTTCCTTCTCTTAGGTAACAGTACCTACCTCAGAGGGTTGCAGTGAGACTCATTATCCTAGTGCATGTAAATACTTACTGCAGGCCTTTGCACATAGTATGGGCTTAGGCTGTGTCACTGATACTGTTAGTAGTAGCAGCAGTAGTAAGAGTCCAGGAAGGAAATGTTGGCAAGTTTGAAAGCACACATTGAAGGAAAATAAACATAGTAATAAACTATCAACTATCAATAATATACATGGTGAGAAAGCATATCATTCACAGTGAGTAAAGTGGCCAGGTTTTTCTTAATTTAGGGCCATCAACAGAACCTTTTCAAAGAATTAATTGTTGTAAGTTTTTCCTCAATGTTCAACATCTCTTAAAAGTATTAAAGAAACTACAGAACAGCTCATACAAATGATTCCTATATCATATATATAGTTATAAAAAAGCTTGCTTAGAAATCTGTATTTTTGAGAGAAAGTTATTTCATGTGTGAACTGTTCACATCTGATAGGAAATACAACATATGTTATAGAGGTGCTCAGTAAATGGGAAATTCATTTTTGGAATCTGAGTTAAAAGTTTATTCTGCTTAAATTATTTGTGTCTGTTAAAACATTTGCAGAATACCTTTGACCAAGTCGGATTCTACATTTATTATTTTTTTAAATGAAGGATGATTTTTTATTCTTTTATAATGAGCAGTTAATTCACTTTAGCTGCTTGGTGTTGTAACATTTTTGCTTATTTTAACTTAATGGAAATTGACTTATAGTTTGAAATTATATTCTTCTTGTAGTTTTATTTTGAAGATGCTTATTTGCTTACCTGTTTATAATCTTTTGATTATAAGAAGGATGATACAGGATGACACAAGTAGTGCTGTAAGACATGCAGTTTAATTACATTTCATGAACTTTTCTTATGGTCATTCTGTAATTTGCAACAATTAGGTTTTCTTTTGCTCTTTCGTTTGTTTAGAAGATACCAATATTCCCACCGAACCTAGTTTTCAAGCAGCATGTGTGTAATCAGGCATAAACTTCTGTCTCTTTGTCAAGACTATTTCCTGGTTTTTATGGTGTTCACATTCACAGTGATAACTTGTGTATGATTTCAAGCTTCTATTGACCTCTCTTTCTCTACACACTATAACATCTAAGCAGTTGGAAGCATACTATACTGTCATTTAACTGAGCCACTCAAGGCATAGTTTTAATGAATCAAAGTGTCATGGACAGCTAGGTTGTTTCCGTTTTATGGCAACTGATTGCAGCCCTTTATTCAGCCTGCCATCTTGCAAGTATAAACAGGTAGTCAGTGGGGTTTGGTGAGAGTGTGAAATAGGCTGTATAAATCTCTTACCATTACTGGAAAAATAACTGCTCTTGGTCATACTGTTAGTTGTGCACTAATGCTATTTTTATATGTGAAGAGCCAAATATTAATAAACTTTAATTCATCAGTGGCACTGATATTCATAGTAACTTCTGTTCACTTCTCTTTGTCATTAGAGGTTCTGTCTGTAATGTGTTATTAACTTCATGCCATGATGGCGTCTGCCGACTCTGGGCAGAAACTGTATTACCAGAAGATTGTCTTTTGGGTGAGCAGATCTGTGAGACTACCACTTCTAGTGTTGCCAGCAACCTCACTCAGGCTGGAAGACACAAAGACAGAATACAGCATGCTCTTGAGGTACTATATTATATAAAATGGTAAATAAATGTTGAAGATATGTGAGTTTGGTGGGAATTTATAGGATAGGATGCAGGTAGTGCACCTGGTACAAGTAATGATGAAATTAATAACAAATAATTCTTACTAATTTGTTTTGTGCTTGTAAGACAACTCATTTTATGCCCCTTAGAAACCAAATACAACAGTAATGATCTCAGACATGTAGTCTAGGTAAGTATTACAATTTTAAGTTTTTCATTTTGTGTGTCAAATATGAAAATCTATAGGAATAAGCTTTGATTAGTACAACACACAAAGGACCCTGAAACTCTTTGTAATTAAAAATGTTTTGGGCGCCTGGGTGGCTCAGTGGGTTAATCCTCTGCCTGTGGCTCGGGTCATGATCTCAGGGTCCTGGAGCCTGCTTCCCCCTCTCTCTGCCTACTTGTGATATCTCTCTCTCTGTCAAATAAATAAAATAAAATCTTAAAAAAAAGTTTTACTTTTGTTTCATGAAGATTAAATCTTACATGTGTGTTCTAATTAAAAATGACTGTTTTGATTAAGAATCAGACATAAGTCGACTTTTAATATAATTGCTTATAATTTCCATAGTTTACTATTTCTTTTTTTTTTTTTTAAAGATTTTATTTATTTATTTGACAGACAGAGATCACAAGGAGGCAGAGAGGCAGGCGGATAGAGAGGGGGAAGCAGGCTCTCCACTGAGCAGAGAGCCTGATGTGGGGCTCGATCCCAGGACCCTGAGATCATGACCTGAGCCAAAGGCAGAGGCTTAACCCACTGAGCCACCCAGGCGCCCCCACAGTTTACTATCTCAAAGGCAAATTAATTTTTCCAATTTTTAAATGCAATATATATGAAATAAATGTGCTTCCTATGAAGTTAGATTATTTATAATCCAAACTGTTGTGTCCATTACGGTAATAAAATGAGACAAACACATTTTTAAAAGTTATCAGAAATTTATTTTTAATTTTTAAAAAAAATATTTATTTGAGAAAGAGAATGAGAGAGAGAGCATGAGAGGGGAGAGGGTCAGAGGGAGAAGCAGACTCCCCGCTGACCAGGGAGCCCAATGCAGGACTTGGTCATGACCTGAGCTAAAGGCAGTCGCTTAAACAACTGAGCCACCCAGGCACCTATAAATTATCAGAAATTTATTGAAGTAAACCTAGATTGCTAATTTTCTTAATTTTTCATATGTGACTTCTTGCTACAGAAAGAATATGTGCTTATTCTAACATTAGATTAGAAAAAATGTGGAATTTAGAATCCAGCTATTCAAGTTATGTGTGTATGTGTATTTTTTCTTTGTTTATAAGATTGAGATCATATTATGCAGTAATGTTTTATAACTTGCTTTTTATATTTAATGTGTTATAAACATCTCTCTACATTACTAAATATGTTTTTACACTATACTTTTACATTAACATTTTTATGGATGCATAGCCAAAATATTTTGCTGTTCCAGCAAGCAGAAATATTTTTTGGGTTGTGTAGGCTGAAGATGTGCTCCTTAAAAGTTTTATATGAAGTAGGCTTACTCTGATGCTCTCTGTGATTGGGCACTGTTTATACATTTCCCCCCCCCAAAATTTAAAGTATAAGCGAAATTAAAAGCAGAGGTCAGAATAGTTAAAATTATATTTTAATATTTGTTGAAATTTAGTGAGACAAAGTACTTAATTTACTACATGTTTACAGTCATTTTTATATACTTATGTGACATTTTATCTTCAAATTACATATAAGCTTTTGGAAACTAGGTGCTTTGAGACATCTTTGTATCCTCCATGGTACCTGTTATATTGCTTTTCAGGTATAAAACTGAAATACCAATTGTTACATAAAATAAAAGCAGAAGTTGCAAGTAAACGTATATAATTAGTGATTTGACAAATTTTTGCTACCATTTTAGTAATGTTATTAATTAATAATGTTAAAATTGTTTTTAATAGAAAAAGCCTAATTGTCTGATTTATAAGGTGCCTTGGTTTTTGCCATCCTTTTGTCTGAAACACCTAACTGTAAAGTCTATGTAATTCTGTATATACTTACACATTTTGTTCTTTGGAGAAAATAATCAGCCAGTATTACACCAGCCTTGCCAATATAATTTAAAATAATAATAAATGTTAAAGATCAAATGAAAATAATTTCACAGACATTGTGGTGTATCAGGTCTGTAATATATCCATCTTAACCCTATTAAAGAAATAAGCAACTCTGTAGCAGGGAGACCGGAGGTAGTGGACATGCTGCCATAGATCATGCCGCCATAGATCTGACACTGTTTTCCATATGAAAGGAGGTGAGGAAATTGAAAGGAAATTGAAAGGAAAGACCAGGTGTATTACTTTAATACAGAAAGAACTGAGAGGCTGCCACATTTTATTTAGCTGGGTGTGAGAAACAAAGAAATAGAATGGGAAATTATTGTAAAGCATGGTATTGGGGGTGGGTTAAGCTACAGAGTAAGGAAGTGCTGTGAGTTGGGGTTATGGTGTAGAGATACTTTCTTTTTAAAATAGTTCAGATCATTGGGTGTGCTAGTGGAGAATTTTTATCCTATGGACATACCTCAATTTAAATAAATCCCGTAGGTTGGCACTTTCATGGCTCCTCTCACCTATGTAGATTCCCCTTATTCTGTATTTTGTACTCTATTTTTCTTCTTTATAACAGAGATAATATATTATTTAGCTGTAACTGTTTAGTTGTTAGTGAGAATTTTGAGGAGAAATTCTCTTCTTCCTGGTAGGAAGATTCAGGCTTTTTTTTTTTTTTTTTTTTTTTTAACTGTTATGACTAGTAAATTTCATCTCAGTGGTGGGCTATCCTGAAAAAACCTAGACTTTGGACTCCTAATCTTAATAGAAGTTTCTATAGATATAGATGAGCACCTACTTCTGCCTTGAACTATAAAATTTGCAGAAACTATGGAGAATATAATCAGAATTCTTGAAGTTAAGGTAGTTCCTTTAAAAATGTTGAGATTTTGCAGAGAAGAAAATTATAAAATCCTTAATAATCAGAAGTACTTGGATTAGCATTTATTAGACTTCCAGAGTTGGTTTAGCTATTATTTTTCTATTTTAGACAATACACCATTTGAAAAATTTAAGAAAAGGACAGAGGAGGTCTTCTGTTCTTGTGACTCACACTGAATTAATGCCTGACCAGACGGCAACGCATGAAGTTCAGAGACACATTTCCCACCATGCCAATGCTCTATGTCATTTCCACATTGCAGCCAGCATCAATCCTGCCACAGGTAAGGGACAGTAAAGTTTTAGTTCCTATAACTACTCCAAAATAAGATAAATAAATAGAAAACTGGGACTACTAATAGAACCTGTTTTTCATTTTATGTTAATATTCCATGTTGCCTTTAAAAATACTTCTTAATTCAAATAGGAAAATAATATAAAGTACCATTTCTTAAATTGAGACTGTGTGATTCTCAGGAAACAACTGCAAATAAGTGTTTCTGAGCAACTCTGTTTTGTCTAGTATATAGCAAGGTTCTAAGTAAATTAGAGCTTTAGTTGAATATGGGAACACAAGTGGTGGCAGCCTATTTAGACTGATGTCCTTCCCTTTTATATTTTCACCATTAATGTTTCTTCTCAACTTTTCTTAATGACCATCTAATATATTTTTTCATAGTTTTCCTTGTATTTCAGCATATCTTATTTTCTAATCCCGTAGATCTATTTATTTATTTGAGAGAGGCAGAGAGAGAAGGGGCAGAGGGAGAGAATCTCAAGCAGATTCCCTGTTGAGCAGGGAGCCCAACCTGGGGCTCATTCTCACAACTCACATGAGATCCTGACCTGAGCTGTTGGAGGCTTAACCAGCTGAGCCACCCAGGATCCCCGCCAAATAGACTTTCTTATCCTACACTCAGGGAAAGGTATTTTTTTCTTCTCACACTTTCTTTTTTGCTCCTTTCCTCCTGTGAGGTTGAGAAGAAGTATTTTGAGGCAAGTTGTGTTGGCAAAAGCATATTTGAAAGCTTCTATTTAAGGACATTGTTTTCTTTTGTACACGAAAAACATGAAAAGGCACATAGATAATTTCATATTACACTGCTGATGTAACTATATTTGTGTAAAGTTACAGTCATATTTATTGAAATGGAAGTCACTATATTGCTTCAGAATGCAGAGGAGTTTATTTTGAAATGTTTGTTTTTATAGAGGTGATATTCAATAAATAGAATTCCAAACAAGTTATCTTTAGGACACTTGCCCCATCGTCACAGTGGCTCTAGATATGGGCTGCCCAGTATGGGAGCCACTAGCTACATGTAGCTCTTTGAGCATATGAATGTGGCTAGCCTATATTGAATTAGGTGTAAGGTACACACTGGAGTTCTAAAACTTAGTACAGTAAAAGAATGTAAGATCTCTCATTAACCATTTTATTTAATATTGATTACATGTTGAAATGATGATATCTTATGTATATTAGGTTGAAATAAAATATTACAATTAAGTTCACTTGTTTTGTTTTTTTTTTTACCTTTTGTAATACAGCTACTAGAATGAAAATTGCCTATGTGCCTTGCATTTGTGTTTTGCATTATTTCAATCGGACAGTGTTTTGCTACCTGGTTAAATATTACTCTACTTACTGAGCTCACGTACTAATTCTGTTTGTTCTAAGATTGTCTTTATAATATTAACTTGTTTTCAAAATGTTAGTGGTTTCAGATTTTTGTAAATTTTTAACTTCTTTAAAAGAACCTTATCGTGAGTTATTGACTATAATGAAGATCTAGCTTCAAACGGAGTGTAATTAGTGATAGTATGCAGTAAATTCAACACCTCTTAGAAAGGTTGACTTTTTAATGGTATACACTATGCTAATCAAATGGAATAGGATCACAGGATTGTCCCCTGTGGATAGGTTTTCTGTCACATATTTGAGTCTAAGTACTGGATATGTTCTTGTAGCCAGTCAGCCTTGTCCTTCAACATCTTTATTAAATAACCTTCATCTTTTAGCCAGTTTTATCTATTTTTACTTTAACCTACTACATACTATTTTAAAAATCATTTCATTAAAGTATTTGTACTGTATGTAAATACATAGTTTGACCAAGTTGATTGCTAAACGCAAATAATTTTGTATTGCAGGACTCTTCCTCTTCTTCACCTTTTTTTCAGGAAACTTTTTGAGTCTACATTAAAGCTGAAAGCAAAGATGAACAAATACCCATATAAATCTTTACCCAGTTCACCAGTTGTTACTATCTTGTCCTGCCTGCTTTTATTCTCCCCTTCTGCCCACTTGTGTATGTCTTTGCTTCCTCTTCCCTTATTTTTGGCTGTGTCATTTGAAAGTAAAGTTGTCACCAACATTATCCTTCATCTCCTAAATATTTTATGACATTATCTAAATATTTCAAGTGTGTCTTATAGTAAAATAGGAGGTTTCCTCCATTACTACAATGCTGTTACTGTATTTAAGGAACATGGATAAGATTATATTTAATATATAGTTGATATTAAAATATAGACTCTTTCTTTTATTCACTTGATTGTCATTTCTTTTAAACTCCTCATCTATGATAGTTCCCCTCAGTTGTCAAAAAAAAGTCTCTCAAAGAACTTCTCTGTTATCTTTTAGAGCATCTTGCTGTCTGAATATTTGCTCATGATAAGGTTTAGGTGAAACATTTTTAGCAAGAATAGAGGATGTATTGTTTTATAGTATTCCTACTTTATAAATTCTATTTTATATGATTTGTTTCATTTTTATCAGAAACCCAGGACTGTCATCCAGGAATTAGAAAAAAAGAACAACTTGGAACTTTATTTAACACTGATATATATTAACAGAACACTACCAAAATACCCTGTGCATTTTATCTTTAGACTTTCATATTTTGCAGAGGACAGTGGTTTTTTGTTTTGCTTTCGTTTTTGCTTTTTGCTTTCTGTTGAATGGATTATTTGTAATATTAATTGGGATTAAGGAGATTGATTTTTTTAGCTTTATTTTACATGAACTAGTCTGTTTTGTGAATTACAGTTAACCCAACTGGAGGAAGCCTGCTAATATACTTTAGAAGTTTGCTTGTCTTCCCATGTTCTTCTTTGGCATTATTTTCTCCCAGCTTTTTAGTTTCAAACATTTTAGAAAGGTTGAAACAATACTAAGGTGAACATTCATGTCTTCTACTTTGAATAAAAACTGCTAACATTTTGCCACAGTTGCTTTATTCTCTCTGTATATACCTGTGTGTGTTGGGGGCGGGCATGTGTGAGTACAATTCTTTCTTAATCTTTTGAAGAAGTTACGTATAGCATGGCACATCAGGTTTACGTACTTCAGACAGTATCTCCTAAGAGTAAGGAAATTCTCTCACATGATCACAATATTGGTATTATCTTTAAGAAAATTAGTAGTTATTTCATAATCTCTAATATCCAGTTCATATTTAAACTTAAATTTCTCCAATTATCTAAAATTCTTTTATAGCTGCTTTTCTGTTTTATTTTTCTGTTCCTCCATCCCCAAACCAGGATTTAATAAAGGTTCATGCATTTGGTATATTTGTTTTTTAAATTAGTAAATTAATTCCATTAGTAATTTAAGTCATGTGCCGTTAATTCTTAATATTTACTTTTACCATTAAATTCAGTTAAAGTTTTTACAAATCCTATTGGAGTTATGTTGACCTTTTCTGTTTAAGTATAGAGTTAGTCTTTATAAAGACAAACTTATAAGTGCTTTATAAGCACTGGGTAATCTTTTTAAAGACACGAGAAATTCATATTGAAATCTTACTTTTTTTCCTCACAGATATTCCAAATGTCTTGGTTGGCACTGTATTTAACATTGATGATGGAAATGGGGGCTTTGTGGTTCATTGGTTAAACAACAAAGAGTTTCATTTTACGTCATCTACTGAAATATTTATGCAGCAATTACGAAAACTTTCTGAGAAGCAGATAGATCATGAAAGTGGTGAAGGAGATAGAGAAGATGAGGAACGTTCACAGGAGGAAAAAGAGAGGGGTTTACATATGAAACTAGATCATGGTTAGTATTGCATGTTCAGATTTTTCTTTTTGGCAAGTCATCAGCTTCTTGTGATACCACTTTTAGTTTATAATCCTTCCTTCCTGCTCTTCTTTTTTACTTTTCCAGTCACTTACTGACCATCTGCTATGGACCATCTACCATCTAGCTCTATATGCTTTTGTTACATGTATTGCTTTGAGTAATATACTGCTTTGGAAGCCTTGTCCTTTTGGGGGAACAGGTTTTGCTAGTGATAATGATAATGTGAATGAAATTCTGATTTCTTTAAAAGTAAGAAATAATAGTAACTTTCAGTTCAGACCAGAAAATGATTTTCTTTTTTTGTTTTTTCTCATTTCCTCCCTGCCCCGACCATAAATTGGAAAAAGGATTTATAGTTTCTTAAGATAGTATGCTGTTGATAGTCTAGTATGTGATTGCATTTTTATGATATTATTAGTATGTATTGATAAATTAGTGTGTACTGATAAATTTATTTTCTGATTCAGAATTATCCCTGGATAGAGAATCTGAGGCAGGTACAGGATCGTCAGAACATGAAGATGGAGAAAGAGAGGGAAGTCCCAGAACCTTTTCACGACCTAGTGTACCAATGCCACTGCCTACAGTCCTGCTTGATCGGAAGATTGAAATGCTGCTAACTGAATGGAATAAGAATCCTGACATGCTTTTTACTATACACCCTGTAGATGGTACCTTTCTAGTGTGGCATGTAAAGTATTTGGATGAATATAATCCTGGAATATTTAGACAAGTCCAGGTATATTTTACTGATGAAGCAGTTACTACATTTCTTACAAAAAAAAAAAAAGATGCTATTCAGATTTACCATGTTTTCAGAAATATTCAAAAGATTCTGTTTTTGAGAAGCAACTGAGAAGAGAATACTTATTCTTGTTACCAAAGGGGGATCTATGACCACAGATTTTATAAACCTGGTTAATTCGAAGTAAAATGAATTTGGCTTTGAAATGTGGTACTGGGTATTTGAATATATGTACATTGGCTTTTTTCCTGGGAATTCACATTATTTTTATTAATCTTAAAACTACCCCAAAAATGTGACTCAGTTGTGTCCCCCTAGTTTTAACTAAATCTGTTAACTTTTTGAACTTTATTTTTTTTTTAAGATTTTATTTATTTGACAGAGATCACAAGTAGGCAGAGAAGCAGGCAGAGAGAGAGGAGGAAGCAGGCTCCCCACTGAATAGAGAGCCCGATGCAGAGAGCCCGATGCGGGGCTCGATCCCAGGACTCTGGGATCATGACCTGAGCTGAAGGCAGAGGCTTTAACCCACTGAGCCACCCAGGCGCCCCTTGAACTTTATTTTTATTGAGATTTGTGGTGTGGTCATTTAGCTGTACAATAAGGCACTGGAAACTTTTCTTTTTTTCAGGCTTCTTTTGGGCAGCAAATAGAGATATGATATTATATAAATAGAGGAAAGGAATTAGACCAGAAAGAAGTTGAAAATGATAATTTTTCTAGGATATTTTGAAAATGGAAGTGTGTTTGGAAGACTTTCTGAGAGGAGGGAAACTACTTACATTGAATTCATATCATGTTTTTCAGGTGTCTTTTTCTTCTCGGATTCCTGTTGCATTTCCCTCTGGTGATGCGAGTTCTCTTAGTAAAAATATCATGATGTATGCCTGCATAAATGCTACGAAAGATTCTCCTCACACTCTGTTACACCAAGAGATGATGGCTGTAGGCAGTCCTCACGGATCACAATCGTACTCCAGATCACACACTACAAATATGAACATTTTAGCTCCTACAGTAATGATGGTCTCCAAACACATAGATGGTTCTTTAAATCAGTGGGCAGTCACTTTTGCAGATAAGTCTGCCTTTACCACGGTTCTGACTGTATCTCACAAATTTAGATACTGTGGTCATCGATTTCACCTCAATGACTTGGCATGTCATTCAGTTTTACCATTGTTACTGACATCCTCTCATCATAATGCTCTGTTGACTCCTGAATTAGACTGTCAGTGGGACTCAGACAATAAAGTAAGTAGATTGATGGATCCTGTAAGACATATAAAAGGTTCCTCAAAACAACCTCTTAGAAATGCAGCGACACGTACATTTCATGACCCGAATGCAATATATAGTGAGCTTATTCTGTGGCGTGTAGACCCAATAGGACCTTTGTCTTACACTGGAGGAGTATCAGAATTGGCTCGAATTAACTCTTTACATACATCAGCCTTCTCTAATGTTGCTTGGCTTCCGACTCTTATTCCCAGCTATTGTCTTGGTAAGTGTTCATTTTAATTCTGAAATTAATAAAACCTTTTAAACTGTTTTTAAATACACAAAATGTTTTATATTTGCTATTATTAGGAGGATTTTTAGCAAGTATTAGGAATGTAGACATCAGACTTATGTTTAGAATTTCCAGAAATTTGTTTTTAATTTTTCCCCCTCTCAGGACATATTTTCTATTGATTTCTTTTGTTAATAATGTTATATCCATTAATTTTATGTGTATTTATGATTCTGGACCATGGTTGTGTCTAAAAAGAAAAGTGTGTATAGGTTTCTCATCCTTCAGCCAACAATAAAAATAAACTACATTTATAATGCAAGGCCTTTACTCTCTCAGGCACATACTGCAATTCTGCAAGTGCTTGCTTTGTTGCTTCTGATGGCAAAAATTTGAGACTCTATCAAGCTGTGGTGGATGCAAGGAAATTATTGGATGAATTATCAGATCCTGAATCTTCGGTGAGTATTTCCTAATCTTTATTAAAATATCTAGTCTGATAAGGAATTCTCTTTTTACTTTGTCTGGAACTTTTAGTTGGTGTTTAGGGAATGAGTACACGTTCTGGGCTCTGTATGACAAATTTGCTTTTTCTTAATTTGTGTTTCCAAGTACATGAATCAATATCACACACCAGTATATTTTACATTTAAAGAAGTAAATATGCTTTTTTATCGAGAAATATCCTGATTTCTGCTGGACATTTTTCACTTTCTAGTTTGGTTCTGTTAATCTTTCTTTGCTCTAAGGCAGCTTTACCAAGCGCTTTGTGTAGGTTGGAAAATTTGAGCTTTTCTGAGCTTTGTTGACCATTTAAAAAAAAAAATCCTGTGGTTAGAATATGTTATCAGTGGGTGGCAGTATCTTATTCTGGTGGTTCTGTAGCTGAAGTGGAAGTCAACGTATATTAGTTACTATTCAGATTTGAATAGTGGATTTTACCTTTACCTATGAATACATGCCTTTTTATAAAGTACTTGTTCTAACAAAAATATTTCCAGTATTGAAAACCAAAGATATTTTTGAGTATCTACTATGTGTCCTTCAGAGTGAAGGGGATACAGAGTATAAGTTTCGGTGTGTGTCTTTAAGGAGCTTTAGATTTAGCTGAGGAGAGAAATTATTAATAAAAGCTTTAACAACGGTTTCAGACAGAAGCAGTGTCTGAGGGTGGTATGTAACTAATTGTCAGACAGATGGCCCCGGAAGTCCCATAATCCAGAGGAGAGAGAGATCATAGGAGGGTAGGCCTAGAAGTCTTCAGTAAGGACAATATTTAGGTTTGTTTTTGATGGATGGATAAGGTTTAGAAAGATCCTTTCTCTTTGCTGGAGTGAGAGAATGGCCTCAAAGTGTGGATACGGGAAAGTGCACGTATAAGTAAGGCTTGTTCCAGGAATGGTGGGACAGCCACTTGGCCTGGAGCCAGAGGCCTGGCATAGAGGAAGTAGCATCTTAGAATCATGGACTTGGAAGATACTTTATAGGTCATCTAGTCTAAACCAGCCATGTGATGCTTCATTCCCTGCTACCACATTCCTGCCAGTCTGTCCCCTGGCCTCAGAGCGGGGAGCCTCAGCTCTAAATGCAGCTCATGCTGCTTTTGAATTACCCTCACTGCTATACCGAAATTAAATTTGTATTCCTTAAATTCTGCTTGTTAGCCCTGGTTCCATTTAGGAAAAGTCTAATATTCCTTACATGTGAGATCACTTCAGATATTTGAAGATGACTGTCTTATAACCTATGAAACTTTTTTCCTCAGGCCAAACCTCTCCTTCCCCCAATAAACTAATTCTGTTTTATATTTGGCCCTGGTTACTCTTCTTAGCAGTTTTCAGCTTGTTTATATTCTGGGCGTTGTAGGACCACTAGAATACAGCAGTATTATGGCCCCTCTCATTAGATTCTATCGTGTTTTTGGTAATCATGCTGATTCTTTGTTTGTAATTGATTCATACTGAGCTGACTCTCATTTAAATATCCCAAAATTTCTTTCTGCCAGTAAGCCACTCTGTATTTGTGCATTTGAGTTGTGGCCCAAATGAGTGCCTATTTTCACTATTACATTTCATCTTGCTAGGTTTAGTCTTTCAGTTTCTTTTTGATTCCAGATTCTGTTATTTGCGTTATTGCCTTATGACTTATATCACCAGTCTGTTTGATGAATGTTGTTTCCACATCTTTGTCTGAGTCAATTATAAAAGTGTTAAACAGGATAGGACTGAAAAAAGAGCCTAGCATCGTACATTTGAGATTTTTTTCCATTTTTATTGTCTGAAATATTTCTTCAGCTTGCCTCTAGGATTTCTATGAGGCAGCTTGTCATGAGCTTTTCTGAAATAAAATACACCCTGTCTGCCAAATATCCTGTAGTCAAAAAGGAAGTTAAATGATTGTTTTACTGTATAGTAGGTTAAATGTACCTACCCTGATGTCTGTTGTTGACTAAAAGCCTTGTACTAAATAGACATCAAGGTCTTTAGTTTGCCTTCCTGGATTATTTTGTTTTCCTTTTTGAAAATTGGAACATTTAACTATTGCTAGTATTTTGGGTGCGACATTTCCTATGATTTCTCCAAGAACATCTTCTAAAGTTCATTGAACTCATTTGCAAAATTTCCCACTAACCAGGCATTACTTTTCCAGGAAATTTAAATTTATGTAGAACAGTTAGATACATTCTTGGAATTTCTTTTTTTTTTAATTAATTTAATTTTATTTTTTTCATGTGTTCCAAAATTCATTGTTTATGCACCACACCCAGTGCTCCATGCAATACATGCCCTCCTTAATACCCATCACCACATTCCTCCAACCCCACACTACCCCCCCAAAACCCTCAGTTTGTTTCTCAGAGTCCACAGTCTCTCATGGTTTGTCTCCCTGTCCGATTTCCCCCAGCTCACTTCTCTCCATCTCCCAACGTTGTCTGTTTTATTTCTTCTGCCCCACAAGTAAGTGAAACCATGATAATTGACTCTCTCTGCTTGACTTATTTCACTCAGCATTATCTCCTCCAGTCCCATCCATGTTGATACAAAAGTTGGGTATTCATCCTTTCTTTTTTTTTTTTTTTTTTTTTTTTGGTATTCATCCTTTCTGATGGAGGCATAGTACTCCATTGTATATATGGACCATATCTTCTTTATCCATTTATCCGTTGAAGGGCATCTTGGTTTTTTCCACAGTTTGGTGACTGTGGCCACTGCTGCTATGTACATTGGGGTACAGATGGCCCTTCTTTTTACTATGTCAGTATCTTTGGGGTAAATACCCAGTAGTGCAATTGCAGGGTCTATTTTTAATTTCTTAAGGAATCTCTACATTGTTTTCCAAAGTGGCTGCACTGACTTGCATTCCCACCAACAGTGTAAGAGGGTTCCCCTTTCTCCACATCCTCTCCAATACTTGTTGTTTACTGTCTTGTTGATTTGGGCCATTCTAACTGGTTTAAGGTGGTATCTCAATGTGGTTTTGCATTGAGATACTACATTCTTGGAATTTCTTAATTTATCCTGTCTTCTACTCTTCCCCTTACCAATGTACATTTTTTCTTAGACCTATTTTCATTAATTTATTAATTTTTTAATGTTAAAAAGTAATACATATTCTTTATAGAAAATTTTTGTTTTTTTTTCTGTTTTTTTGCAAGCTAAATTCTTTTTTTTAATTAAAAAAAAATTTTTTTTTTTTTAAATTTTTAGATCGAGAGTGCACGTACATGTTGGGAGAGGGGCAGAAAGGGAAAGAGAGAATCTTAATCAGGGTTCATGACCAGCTCAGGAGTCTGACTCAGGGCTTGATTTCACCACCCTGAGAGCACGACCGGAGCTGAAACCAAGAGTCTGTTGCTTAAGCAGCTGAGCCATCCAGGCACTAACTAGCTAAAATTCTTGAAATGGAAGACCAGAGACAAAGTAGGAATTAGTTCTTATTCTCTCCATCTTTATTAACATTAAAGTATCAGCCTCTGTTAATGAGCTCATCTTTTCCTTTATCCTGTACTCTGAAAATAATAACTTATTTAGTTACTTAATTTTTTATTTTAATTTTTTTTTTAAACTTTATTTGACAGAGATCACAAGTAGGCAGAGAGGCAGGCAGAGAGAGACGGGGAAGCAGGAGCCCCGCTGAGCAGAAAGCCTGATGCGGGGCTCTATCCCAGGACCCTGAGATCATGACCCGAGCCGAAGGCAGGGGCTTAACGCACTGAGCCACCCACGTACCCCCAGTTAATTTTTTAAAATAAATTTTTAGTTTTTGAATAGTTTTAGATTTACAGAAAAGTTGCAACAGTGAACAGTTCTCATCCACCCCACAGCCAATTTATCCTATTGTTAACATCTCATATTACCAGCTGAACTCTAGACTTACTAAGATTTAGAAGATTTTTCTGCTAATGTCCCATTTGTGTTCCAAAATCTCACCCAGAAACCATATTATATTTAGCCATCATGAATCCTTACTTAGCCTTCTCCAATCTTGGATAGTTTCTCAGTGTTCTTCATTTCTTTCTTCCTCAGTATTTTCTCATGACTTTGACAGTTTTGAGTAGTACTGGTCAGACATTTTGTAGAATTTTCCCTTGATTTGGGTTTGCTGTTTTTCTCATGGTTAGACTGGAGTTATGGGTTTTTAGGAAGAATATCCCAGATGTGAAGGACCCTTCTTTCACATTATATGAAGGGTACATGCTATCAACATGGTAAGTAGCTCCTTTCCTCTTTTTTTTTTAAATTTTATTTTTTATAAACATATAATATATTTTTATCCCCAGGGGTACAGGTCTGTGAATCGCCAGGTTTACACACTTCACAGCACTCACCATAGCACATATCCTCCCCAATGTCCATAACCCCACCCCCCCTCTCCCAACCCCCCTCCCCCCATCAACCCTCAGTTTGTTTTGTGAGAATAAGAGTCACTTATGATTTGTCTCCCTCCCAATCCCATCTTGTTTCATTTACTCTTCTCC
The DNA here is from genome assembly GCF_002288905.1 of Enhydra lutris kenyoni. Taxonomy (NCBI): domain Eukaryota; kingdom Metazoa; phylum Chordata; class Mammalia; order Carnivora; family Mustelidae; genus Enhydra; species Enhydra lutris. The sequence goes on along the minus strand of NW_019154088.1, from coordinate 19,277,746 downwards.
TACCCCCTTAACCCCCCATGTTGCATCTCCTCTCCCTCATATCAGGGAGATCATATGATAGTTTTCTTTCTCCGATTGACTTATTTCACTAAGCATGATACCCTCTAGTTCCATCCACGTCGTCGCAAATGGCAAGATTTCATTTCTTTTGATGGCTGCATAGTATTCCATTGTGTATATATACCACATCTTCTTTATCCATTCGTCTGTTGGTGGACATCTAGGTTCTTTCCATAGTTTGGTTATTGTAGACATTGCTGCTATAAACATTCGGGTGCACGTGCCCCTTCGGATCACTACGTTTGTATCTTTAGGGTAAATACCCAGCAGTGCAGTTGTTGGGTCATAGGGTAGTTCTATTTTCAACATTTTGAGGAACCTCCATGCTGTTTTCCAGAGTGGTTGCACCAGCTTGCATTCCCACCAACAGTGTAGGAGGGTTCCCCTTTCTCCGCATCCTTGCCAGCATCTGTCATTTCCTGACTTGTTCATTTTAGCCATTCTGACTGAGGTGATATCTCATTGTGGTTTTGATTTGTATTTCCCTGATGCCGAGTGATATGGAGCACTTTTTCATGTGTCTGTTGGCCATCTGGATGTCTTCTTTGCAGAAATGTCTGTTCATGTCCTCTGCCCATTACTTGATTGGATTATTTGTTCTTTGGGTGTTGAGTTTGCTAAGTTCTTTATAGATTTTGGACACTAGCCCTTTATCTGATATGTCGTTTGCAAATATCTTCTCCCATTCTGTCAGTTGTCTTTTGGTTTTGTTCACTGGTTCCTTTGTTGTGCAAAAGCTTTTGATCTTGATAAAATCCCAATAGTTCATTTTTGCCCTTGCTTCCCTTGCCTTTGGCGATGTTCCTAGGAAGATGTTGCTGCGGCTGAGGTCGAAGAGGTTGCTGCCTGTGTTCTCCTCAAGGATTTTGATGGATTCCTTTCTCACATTGAGGTCCTTCAACCATTTTGAGTCTATTTTCATGTATGGTCTAAGGAAATGATCCAATTTCATTTTTCTGCATGTGGCTGTCCAATTTTCCCAACACCAGTTATTGAAGAGGCTATCTTTTTTCCATTGGACATTCTTTCCTGCTTTGTCGAAGATTAGTTGACCATAGAGTTGAGGGTCTATTTCTGGGCTCTCTATTCTGTTCCATTGATCTATGTGTCTGTTTTTGTGCCAGTACCATGCTGTCTTGATGATGACAGCTTTGTAATAGAGCTTGAGGTCCGGAATTATGATGCCACCAACTTTGGCTTTCTTTTTCAATATTCCTTTGGCTATTCGAGGTCTTTTCTGGTTCCATATAAATTTTAGGATTATTTGTTCCATTTCTTAGAAAAAAATGGATGGCACTTTGATAGGAATTGCATTAAATGTGTAGATTGCTTTAGGTAGCATAGACATTTTCACAATATTTATTCTTCCAATCCAGGAGCATGGAACGTTTTTCCATTTCTTTGTGTCTTCCTCAGTTTCTTTCATGAGTACTTTATAGTTTTCTGTGTATAGATTCTTAGTCTCTTTGGTTAGGTTTATTCCTAGGTATCTTATAGTTTTGGGTGCAATTGTAAATGGGATGGACTCCTTAATTTCTCTTTCTTCTGTCTTGTTGTTGGTGTAGAGAAATGCAACTGATTTCTGTGCATTGATTTTATATCCTGACACTTTACTGAATTCCTGTACAAGTTCTAGCAGTTTTGGAGTAGTGTCTTTTGGGTTTTCCACATATAGTATCATATCATCTGCGAAGAGCGGTAGTTTGACTACTTCTTTGCCGATTTGGATGCCTTTAATTTCTTTTTGTTGTCTGATTGCTGTGGCTAGGACTTCTAGTACTATGTTGAATAGCAGTGGTGATAACGGACATCCCTGCCGTGTTCCCGACCTTAGCGGAAAATCTTTCAGTTTTTCTCCATTGAGAATGATATTTGCGGTGGGTTTTTCATAGATGGCTTTGATAATATTGAGGTATGTGCCCTCTATCCCTACACTTTGAAGAGTTTTGATCAGGAAGGGATGCTGTACTTTGTCAAATGCTTTTCAGCATCTATGGAGAGTATCATATGGTTCTTGTTCTTTCTTTTATTAATGTGTTGTATCACATTGATTGATTTGCGGATGTTGAACCAACCTTGCAGCCCTGGAATAAATCCCACTTGGTCGTGGTGAATAATCCTTTTAATGTACTGTTGAATCCTATTGGCTAGTATTTTGGTGAGAATTTTTGCATCTGTGTTCATCAAGGATATTGGTCTGTAGTTCTCTTTTTTGATGGGATCCTTGTCTGGTTTTGGGATCAAGGTGATGCTGGCCTCATAAAATGAGTTTGGAAGTTTTCCTTCCATTTCTATTTTTTGGAACAGTTTCAGGAGAATAGGAATTAGTTCTTCTTTAAATGTTTGGTAGAATTCCCCTGGGAAGCCATCTGGCCCTGGGCTTTTGTTTGTTTGGAGATTTTTGATGGCTGTTTCAATCTCCTTACTGGTTATGGGTCTGTTCAGGCTTTCTATTTCTTCCTGGTTCAGTTGTGGTAGTTTATATGTCTCTAGGAATGCATCCATTTCTTCCAGATTGTCAAATTTGTTGGCGTAGAGTTGCTCATAGTATGTTCTTATAATTGTCTGTATTTCTTTGGTGTTAGTTGTGATCTCTCCTCTTTCATTCATGATTTTATTTATTTGGGTCCTTTCTCTTTTCTTTTTGATAAGTCTGGCCAGGGGTTCATCAATCTTATTAATTCTTTCAAAGAACCAGCTCCTAGTTTCGTTGATTTGTTTTTTTTTTTTTTTTTTGTTTCTATTTCATTGATTTCTGCTCTGATCTTTATGATTTCTCTTCTCCTGCTGGGTTTAGGGTTTCTTTCTTGTTCTTTCTCCAGCTCCTTTAGGTGTAGGGTTAGGTTGTGTACCTGAGACCTTTCTTGTTTCTTGATAAAGGCTTGTACCGCTATATATTTTCCTCTCAGGACTGCCTTTGTTGTGACCCACAGATTCTGAACCGTTGTGTTTTCATTATCATTTGTTTCCATGAATTTTTTCAATTCTTCTTTAATTTCCTGGTTGACCCATTCATTCTTTAGAAGGATGCTGTTTAGTCTCCATGTATTTGGGTTCTTTCCAAATTTCCTCTTGTGATTGAGTTCTAGCTTCAGAGCATTGTGGTCTGAAAATATTCAGGGAATGATCCCAATCTTTTGATAACGGTTGAGACCTGATTTAGGACCGAGAATGTGATCTATTCTGGAGAATGTTCCGTGTGCACTAGAGAAGAATGTGTATTCTGTTGCTTTGGGATGAAATGTTCTGAATATATCTGTGTTGTCCATCTGGTCCAGTGTGTCATTTAAGGCCTTTATTTCCTTGTTGATCTTTTGCTTGGATGATCTGTCCATTTCAGTGAGGGGAGTGTTAAAGTCCCCTACGATTATTGTATTATTGTTGATGTGTTTCTTTGATTTTGTTATTAATTGGTTTATATAGGTGGCTGCTCCCACGTTAGGGGCATAGATATTTAAAATTGTTAGATCCTCTTGTTGGACAGTTCCTTTGAGTATGATATAGTGTCCTTCCTCATCTCTTATTATAGTCTTTGGCTTAAAATCTAATTGATCTGATATAAGGATTGCCACTCCTGCTTTCTTCTGATGTCCATTAGCATGGTAAATTCTTTTCCACCCCCTCACTTTAAATCTCGAGGTGTCTTCGGGTTTAAGGTGAGTTTCTTGTACACAACATATAGATACGTTTTGTTTTTTTTATCCATTCTGATACCCTGTGTCTTTTGATTGGGGCATTTAGCCCATTAACATTCAGGGTAAGTATTGAGAGATATGAATTTAGTGCCATTGTATTGCCTGTAAGGTGACTGTTATTGTATATTGTCTCTGTTTTTTTCTGATCTACTACTTTTAGGGTCTCTCTTTGCTTAGAGGACCCCTTTCAATATTTCCTGTAGAGCTGGTTTGGTGTTTGCAAATTCTTTGTTTTTGTTTGTCCTGGAAGCTTTTAATCTCTCCTTCTATTTTCAATGATAGCTTAGCTGGATATAGGATTCTTGGCTGCATGTTTTTCTCGCTTAGTGCTCTGAATATATCATGCCAGCTCTTTCTGGCCTGCCAGGTCTCTGTGGATAAGTCTGCTGCCAATCTAATATTTTTACCATTGTATGTTACAGACTTCTTTTCCTGGGCTACTTTCAGGATCTTCTCTTTGTCACTAAGACTTTAAATTTTACTATTAGGTGATGGGGTGTGGACCTATTCTTGTTGATTTTGAGGGGGGTTCTCTGAACCTCCTGGATTTTGATGCTTGTTCCCTTTGCCATATTGGGGAAATTCTCTCCAATAAGTCTCTCCAATATACCTTCTGCTCCCCTCTCTGTTTCCTCTTCTTCTGGAATCCCAATTATTCTAATGTTGTTTCGTCTTATGGTGTCACTTATCTCTCGAATTCTCCCCTCGTGGTCCAGTAGCTGTTTGTCCCTCTTTTGCTCAGCTTCTTTATTCTCTGTCATTTGGTCTTCTATATCACTAATTCTTTTTTCTGCCTCATTTATCCTAGCAGTGAGAGCCTCCATTTTTTATTGCACCTGATTAATAGCTTTTTTGATTTCAACTTGGTTAGATTTTAGTTCTTTTATTTCTCCAGAAAGGGCTTTTATATCTCCCGAGAGGGTTTCTCTAATATCTTCCATGCCTTTTTCGAGCCCGGCTAGAACCTTGAGAATCATCATTCTGAACTCTAGATCTGACATATTACCAATGTCTGTATTGATTAGGTCCCTAGCCTTTGGTACTGCCTCTTGTTCTTTTTTTTGTGGTGAATTTTTCTGCCTTGTCATTTTGTCCAGATAAGAGTATATGAAGGAGCAAGTAAAATACTAAAAGGGTGGCAACAACCCCAGGAAAATATGCTTTAGCCAAATCAGAAGAGATCCCAAATCGTGAGGGGGGAGAAAGGGGATAAAAAGAGGTTCAGAAAGAAAAAAAAAATTAAAAAATGAAAACCAATAAAGAAAAAATATAAAAAGGAAAAAATATATATATATTAGATAAACTAGTTAAAAAACGTTAAAAAAGAAAAGGGTAAAAGTTAAAAAAATTTAGCAGAAGAAGAAAAATAAATTGAAAAAGAAAAAAAATTAAATTAACTGCAAGGCTAAAGAATCATGGGGAGAAAGCCATGAGTTCCGTGCTTTGCTTTCTCCTCCTCTGGAATTCCGCTGCTCTCCTTGGTATTGAAACTGTACTCCTTGGTAGGTGAACTTGGTCCTGGCTGGGTTTCTTGTTGATCTGGGGGAGGGGCCTGTTGTAGTGATTCTCAAGTGTCTTTGCCCCAGGCGGAATTGCACCTCCCTTACCAGGGGCCAGGCTCAGTAATCCGCTCGGGTGTGCTTTTGGGAGCTTTTGTTCCCTGAGCGCTTTCCGTAGAGTTCCGGAGGACAGGAATGAAGATGGCGGCCTCCCGGTCTCCTGCCTGGAGGAGCCGAGAGCCTGGGGCCCCACTCCTCAGTGCGCCCCCAGAGAACAGCGCCCAATTACTCCCGTCACCCTGGCCTCGGGCCGCGCTCCGAGCTGACCGAGCCTGCGACCGGTTCAAGGTAACCCGGAGCTTAGAGCTCACTCCTCGGCTCTGTCTCTGTAGCCGGCTTCCCCGTTCTAATACCTGTAAGCTCTGAGACACTCAGACACCCCCGATCCTTCTGTGACCCTGCGGGACCTGAGGCCACGCTGACCCTGCGTGGGCTTCACCCCGGTTAAGCCCCTGGAGCGATGTCCCTCAGCGGCACAGACTTTTAAAAGACCTGATTTTGTGCTCCGTTGCTCCGCCGCTTGCCGGGAGCCGGCCCCTCCCCCCGCGGTCTATCTTCCCGTTGCTTTGGATTCACTTCTCCGCCAGTCCTACCTTTCAGAAAGTGGTTGATTTTCTGTTTCTAGAATTGCTGTTCTTCTTCTCTTCCATCTCCCCTTGGATTTGTAGGTGTTTGCAATCTTTAGATAAGCTATCTAGCTGGTCTCCTGCTACCTGAAGTAGTCTCAGCCTGCTACTTCTCCGCCATCCTGACTCCAATCTCCTCCTTTCCTCTTTTTATCTTATCAGTCTTGCTACAGATTTGTTAATTTTATTGATATTGTGAAAGAATGAACTCTTTGTTTCATTAAGGTCTTTGTTTTTGTTTTCATTTTCATTAATTTCTGCTCTTTTATTATTTTCTTCCTTCTGCCCTTTCTTGGGTATAGGGGAGTCTTTTTCTAGGTTTCATGACATAGTAACTTAGAGTTTTGTTTTGAAGCTTTTCTTATTTTCTAACATATGCATTTAGTTCTATAAATTTCCCTCTCAGGGGTGCCTGGGTGGCTCAGTGGTTAAAGACTCTGCCTTCGGCTCAGGTCATGACCTCAGGGTCCTGGGATCAAGTCCTGCATCGGGCTCCCTGCTGTCTAGGGGAGCCTGCCTTCTCCTGTCTCTCTCTGCCTGCCTCTCTGCCTACTTGTGATCTGTCAAATAAATTAAAAAAAAATTTCCCTCTCAGTACTACTTTGGCATTTTGATAAGTAATATTTTCATTTTATTCACTTCACTGTATTTTTAAATTTTCCTTGAGAATTCTTACTTGATTCATGGGTTACTTAAAAGGGTGTTGTTTAGCTTCCCAGTGAATACTGAGAAGAGATTTTCCTGTTATCATTCTGTTTCTGATTTCTAATTTGATTGCATGATGGTAGGAGAACACACTTCATGATTCCAATCCTTGTAAATTTATTGAGGCTTGTTTTATGGCCCAGGATCTTGTTTATCTTAGTATGTATTCCATGGCACTTGAACATTTTCTGCTGTTGTTGGGTGTGGTATTCTAAAATTGTCAGTTAGCTTTTGTTTTCATTAATGGGGGTGTTGAGTTCCCCTAAATCTGTGCTAATTTTCTGTCTAGTTCTATCAATTTCTATCAGAAGGGTGTTGAAATTCCCAACCATAATTGTGAATTTGTCCATTTCTCCTTTTAGCTCTAGAAGTTTTGTGTTTCACATACTTTGCAACTCTGTTTTTTTGCATATACATTTAGTTTGAAATGAAGGTGTTGGCAGGACCATGTTCTTTCTGAAGGCTCTAGGGGAAGATCCTTTCTTGCCTCTTCCTAACTTCTGGTTGCTCCATCCAATCTTCAGTGTTTGTAGACTTGAAGCTGCAACACTGTAGTCTCTGTCTCTGTCTTCACATGGCCTTTCTCTCTTTGGGTGTCTCTATGTGCCCTCTCCTTAGAAGGACACCCACCCTAATTTAGTATGACCTTATCTTAAACAGATTAGATCTGCAAATATACTTCCTCTAAATAAGATGTCTGGGCACTTGGGTTGCTCAGTCATTAAGTGTCTGCCTTAGGCTCAGGTCATGATCTCAGGGTCCTGGGATCGAGCCCCGCATCTGGCTCCCTGCTTAGCAGGAAGCCTGCTCCTCCCTCTCCCACTCCCCCTGCTTGTGTTCCTTCTCTCACTATATCTCTCTCTGTCAAATAAATAAATAAAATATTTTAAAAAAAGAAAAAATAAGATGTCAGCATTTGCATCAACATGGATGGAATTGGAGGAGATTATGCTAAGTGAAAGACAATTATATGGTTTTACTTATTTGTGGAACATAAGAAATAACATGGAGGACATTAGGAGAAGGAAGGGAAAAATGAAGGGGAGAATCAGAGGGGGGAGACAAACCATGAGAGTCTATGGACTCCAGGAAACAAACTGAGGTTTTTGTGTTTTGTTTTTTTTTTTTTTAAGATTTTATTTGTCAGAGAGAGAGGGGGAGAGAGGGGGGGAGAGAGAGAGAGAGAGACAGCACAAGCAGGGGTGAGAGGCAGGCAGAAGGAGAAGCATGCTCCCTGCTGAGCAAGAGGCCCGATGCGGGACTCAATCCCAGGACCCTGGGATCACAACCTGAGCTGAAGGCAGCTGCTTCACCGACTAAGCCACCCAGGCTCCCCTAAACTGTGGGTTTTAGAGGGGAGAGGGGTGAAGGGATGGGTTAGCCTAATGATGGTTATTAAGGAGGGCACATATTGCATGGATCATTGGGTGTTACATACAAACAATGAATCATGGAATGCTACATCAAAAACTAATGATGTACTGTATAGTGACTAACATGACATAATAAAAAAATTTTTTTAAAAATTTCATTCTGACATTCTGGGTAGACATGGATTTTCATGTGACATTAGCCAACCCCTTACACTAACCAGCTTTTTTCTCATTAGTTGTGTTGCAGTTACATAGTCAGAAATCTCCCAAGTCCTTCTAGCCTCCAGACTCTCTTAAGCCATTTTTTAAAATTAACATATAATGTAATATTTGTTTCAAGGGTTCAGATGTATGATTCGTTAGTCTTACACAATTCACAGCACTCACCATAGCACATACCCTCCCCAATGTCCATCACCCAGCTTCCCCATCCCTCCCATCCGCCTCCCCTCCAGCAAACCTGTTTGTTTCCTGAGATTAAGAGTCTCTTATGGTTTGTCTCCCTCTCTGGTTTCATCTTGTTTCATTTTTCCTTCCTTTCCCTATGATCCTCTGTCTTGTTTCTCAAATTCCTCATATCAGTGAGATCATATGATAATTGTCTTTCTCTGATTGACTAAGCAATTTTGACATTGAGAGCTGTATGTTATAAGGAATTCTGAGATTTTTGCCTTTCTGGTTGATAGACTATAGGACCTCACCCTTATTTTTTATCTTAAACTCTTAACATAACATGTTCCCTGTCAAGTTCCCATTATTTCTGCTGATCTTTTTTGTTTTTTTTTTCTAAGAGCAGCTGTTCTTCTAGTTACTTCCTCTACTAATTGTAATTTGAAATATGGCAAGAAATTGTCACATGCTGTCCTCTTCCTCAAATGGGGTTTTTAGTAGATGCTGGGTAGAGTCTAGCTTTTTTTTTTTTTTTTTCCCTCTATAAGAAACATCTGAAAATATTTGAATTTTATTCTGGAATCAAGAGATGAATTTAGGGGACAGTAAACTTTTTTTGGATAGGGAAGTAAAGTGATTAGTTTGCAGGATGGAATGTAGTTGGTAGGCCCTGGAAACATTGGAGATGGCAGGAAATCTATTGAGGTCATCAAAGCATGTGGTAAAATAAACCTGAGCTAGAGTGGGATTTGGTAGACATTGAGAACGGGAGAGTAGGGCTTAATAGTTGCTGAATATGAATACTAAAGGAAATGATTCTAAGGTTTCAATTTTGTGATAATGGATTCATTAGTAGCGGTTAGATATTTGTGAGGTATTGTCGATGACTTAAGTTTGAGATACACTGAGCGTGAAGTGACTGAGGTTTTAGGTAGCAAAATGTAGTTTAGAACTGTTTTGAAGACATTTGGAAATTAATTCCTAATGTTCCTTCTCAGATACCAGTGTATATTTGGTACTTACTATTAAGACAGAACTTGAGGTTTTTAGACCTTTAAAGGCACAAGTAACAGTTAATGGTCATAAATATGACTTTGAGTCATCAAGAAGCAATTTATGTTGAGCAAACTGTTTACGAAGGCAGAGATTTAAAGATTTTATTTTTAAGTAATCTCCACACCCAGTGTGGGCCTCAGACTCACAACCCTGATATCAAGAGTCGAACGCTCCACCCGCTGAGCCAGTGAGGCGCCCTGAAGGCAGCAATTTAATTAAAATTAAAAAAAATTCCATCCATACTACTGAAGATTCAGTTGTTCTAGTGCTTGGTGTCATGTCCTCTTAAGTTTATCCATGTTGTAGCAAGTGGCGAGATCCTTTTGAAAACTGCATGATACTCCACTGTACCCGTGCACCTGTCAGTGGACAGTTGGATTGCTTCCATCTTTTGACTATTGTGAATAATGCTGTGTTGAATATAGGTGTACAAATATCTCTTCGCAATTCTGCTCTTAATATTTGGGGGTATATACCCGGAAGTGGGATTTTTTGGGAACCTCCATACTGTTTTCCTTAATGGTAACACCATTGTATATTCCCACCATCAGTGCACAAGGTTCCAACTTCTCTGCTTCCATTCCAGCAGTTATTTTCTATTCTTGGTAGTGGTCCTTATGAGTATGAGGTGATACCTCATAGTGGTTTTGATTTGAATTTCTCTTGTGATTAGTGCTATTAAACACCTTTTCATGTGCATGTTGGCCATTCATATAGCTTCTTTGGAGATATGTCTGTTCAGGTCCTTTTGGTTTTTTGTTGTTGTTGAGTTGTAGAAGTTCCTTCGGTGTTCTGGATGTTAAGCCCTTATCACATATATAATTTGCTGTTACTTCCTCCATTCTGTAGTTTGCCTTTTTACTCTGTCAGTTGTTTTCCTTGATATGTATAAGTTTTTAAGTGTGATGTAGTCCATTTGTCTATTTATCTTGTTGCCTGTAATATCCAAGAAATTTGATGTCATATCCAAGAAATTATTGACAGAACCAGTGTCTTGAAGCTTTCTCCCAGGTTATCATATGAATTTTAGGATGGTTTTTTCAATTTCTGCAAAATATGCCACTGGAATTTTGATAGTAATTACATTGAATCTATCAATTATTTTGGTAGTATGGACATTTTAATAATATTAAGTCTTCTAATCCACAGCATAATATGTCTTTCCATTTATTTATATCTTCTTTGATTTTTCTTAACAATGTTTTATAGTTTTCAGTGTACAAGTCTTTCATCTTCTTTGCTTGGTTTCTTAAGTCTTTTATTCTTTTTGATGCTCTAGTAAGTAGAAAATATTAATTTCCTTTCTGGACTGGTCATTGTTAGTATACAGAAACACACCTGATTTTTGAATGGTGATTTTTGTATCCTATAGCTTTACTAAATTAGTTTATTATTTCTAACGATTTTATGTGTGTGGGGGGTTTAAAGTTTTCTACATATAAGATCATGCCATCTGCATGTAATTTTATGTCTTTTCTAATTTTTATGCTTTTTATTTCTTGTCTAATTGTTCTGGCTAGAACTTACAGTCTGTGTTGGATAATAGTGGTGAGAGTGGGTATCCTTGCCTTGTTCCTGATCTATCTTAGAGGAAAAAGTCTGTCTTTTCCCATTGGGTACAACATTAGCTTTGAGCTTTTCATACATCTTTTATTATATGGAGGTAGTTTCTTTCTATTCATAGTTTGTTGAGTTTTTTTTTTTTTTCATGTTGAATTTTATCACTGTTAAATTTGTGTCTGTGGGGAAAGATGGTCTTGGACTTCCTATTCTTAATATAGAAGTCAGAATGATATTTTTAAAGTATAATTTGTTTGGATCATGTCACTCTTAAGCCAATGTCCACAGTGAACTATAATACTGTACAGACTCTACCCCCATCCAGCCTTCCTTCACTTCTCTGATACTGCATTTTTCTACTTTTCCCCTCCCTCATTTTGGCTCCAGCCATACCAGTCTTTTTACTGGTCCTGGAGCATGGGCAACCATCTCTCATCTTAGTGTCTTTTACTTACTGTTCTCCCTGCCTGGCATGTTCTTCCCTCAGATAACACATGGCTTATATTCTTGCCTCCTTTAGGTCTTTAGTCAAGTGAAGGCTTCCTGACCACCTCTGCCCAATACTTCCTGTCCACATTCCCACTTTGTTTTCCCCTTAACACTCAGTACCATTTCACAGTTTGTTATACTTAACGAATTGTGTGCTATTTGTCTGTCTTTCATTTGAATGTAAAATGAGGGCGGTGCTGTATTCCCAGTGCCTGGTATCTGATAAGCACTCTATAAATATTTGTTGAGGTAATGAGTAAGTTGATGAATGTCATGCTGAAGTGTTTTATTACCTTGTGAAGGCAATGGGAAGCTAGCTGTTGTACCAATTTGTATTTCATCAGCAAAGTTTGTGAGTACAGGCTTTTTCCTCCCTCTTTTTCTTTCTTCTTTCAAAATCTTCACTATTTTGAACTAATGTCTATTCTTCTGATTTGCGCATTTTTTAATCATTGCAGAAATGGAATGGTTTTTCATATTTTTATTGGCCATTTGTATTTCCTTTTGAATTGCTTATTCATGTTCTTTGTGGGTTTATAGTATTTACATTGGGAAGAAAGACTAAGTAGGAGAAGCTACACACAGATCTTTCTTTGCATTTTGTGGGGAAGAGCACATTGATAAAGGTTGTACTTTTTCAGGAGAGACAGTCAGTACCACCTTGATTTTGTCCCTGTGTCAGTCAGGGCCTAGGTGGGAGACAGATGGCACATAATAAAGGTTTAACTGTGAAGAGTTTATTGCTTCTCGGCCTTTTGACTAAGATCAAGTGTAGTAACTGTGAAGAGTTTAAGGAAATAACTCCTTTTAAAGATGAGCACATGATTAACCCACAAGTGATAATAAAGCACTCAGAGTCTAGCAGCAGGGTGAAGCCACTATTACCATTATCCGAATAATGGCCCCCCAAAATATTCATGTGCTAATCCCCAGAACCTGCAGTTTTTGTTTTTTTTTTTTTTTAACCTCACATGGCAAAAGAGACTTTGCAGATGTGTATAAATTAAGGGTCCTGAACTGTGGAAATTTTTCTGTATTATTCGGGTAGGCTCAGTCTGATCACATGAGTCCTTGGAAGCAGAGAACCTTTACTGACTATGGTCAGAGAGAGGTGACAAAAGAGGAACGGTCAGAGAGATGATATTACTGGGTTTAGGGAAGGGGAAATGGGGACCATGAGCCAAAGAATGTGACTAACCTCTACAAGCTGGAAAGGGCAAAGAAATAGGATTTTCCCCTCAAGTCTCCAGAAAGGAATGGGGTCCTGCTGACAAGTTGATGTTAGTTCAGTGAGACCCATGTCAGACTTTTGACCTATAGAACTATAAGAGAATACATATGTGTTGTTTTAAACTGCTAAGTTTGTGGTAATTTTTTGCAGTGACAATAGAAAAATCTATCCCTGTGCCTCAAGGGTCAAGAGAGCAGTAACAGTGTGCCGAAGGCTGAGGAGAGCTAAAGCCATGGGAGCAGGCGCTGCCTGATGGGAGAGATGGCTACAGAGGAACATAGTCACTCCCAGAACTGTGGGGAGCAAGGGGGACACATGCCCCGACTTTTCTCTCTCTCCTCTCCAGTCTCTGACCAGTCCCTCCCACTGAGTAAATTCAGCCTGAAGCTGAAGCTGACTTCCAAGCTAGGTGATAGGGTCCAGAACTTAACCTCTTGGGCACAGGATAAGGCAGACAAGGGTGGAGAAAGTATTGAGGTTCAAATGCAGATCAAGAGTTGCCAGCAAAGTCCACTCTTTTTGTCCTCTAGCATCGATCCCTCTTCTGTATTTAGATTGAGAAACTTGGGTCATTGTGGAATGATGCCGGTTTAGTTGTGGTCCTACTTGGAACCTGAAGTTGTTGCACTGTTGGTACTTGTCCTGGTAGGGAAATCAGGGAAAAAGAAAAAATATAAAGGAACGCTGTCATAGCCCCTGCTTCTACAGATAGTCACAGAGCCTGAATTCAATAATTGTAGTCTCCTCCCACCACCAAATTCTGCACTCCCTTACACTGTGTCAGCACTTTTTTTTTTCTTTTTCTTTTTAAACCTGGTGGAGTGGCCCAAACGTTTGTGTTCTTATTTTCTTTAAGTAAATACCTAGTGGTGGAATTACGGGATTGGGCGGTTTTAGTGCTATATTTTAAACAATCAAAATTAATGCAGAAAAATTCTTGATGAACAAAATGCTAAAATTTAAAATAAAGACAGGCCTAGCAGTGCCATATTGAGCCACATTGAAGCCTGGGGCAAAAGGAAGAATGTGTACTCTAGAAACATATGTTCCTGTAATTTTTTAATGGTTAATTTTTTCCCCCAGAACATTAAAGCAGTTGAAAAGTGTTGAAAATCGGAAGTAAGTATATTAAAATTCACAACATTATTTTAATTTTAAATATTTCATCTGTGGCCCAAACAGAATTTTTTATAATTTTACTTTCCTGGCTTTAACTAAAGGAAACACTTCAATAATGTGGTCAAAATTTACTTCTTTGCTAATCCAGCTTTCACTTGAGAGTTGTTGGATATAGTAAGAGAAAGTGACTTTGCAAGTATATTTGGTGGGTGTAAAGTTTTTTTTTTTAAAGATTTTATTTGTTTATTTGACAGAGATCAAAGGTAGGCAGAGGGGCAGCCAGAGAAAGAGGAAGGGAAACGGGCCCCCTGCTGAGCAGAGACCCCCCCCCCCCCTCCGCCATGCAGGGCTCGATCCCAGGACTCTGGGATCACGACCTGAGCCAAAGGCAGAGGCTTTAACCCACTGAGCCACCCAGGTGCCCCGTGGTGGCTGTAAATTATTAGCAAGAGGTGTGAATCTATTTCCTGAACCTGAAAGTGAATTAAAAGAGAAACTGGGAATGTATGAATTACCAGATGTGATATTCTTATTGGAAAAAGCTGATCAAGTAAACAGTAAAGAGATTGTAGGCACCCGTATTAGTTTCCTATTGCTGATAAGACAAATTGTCACCACCGAATTGGTGACTTTAAAACAATACATTTATTATCTTACTGTTTTGGAGGTAGGGTATTCTAAAACCAAAGTGTCAATAGGGCCATATTCCCTCTGGAGACTCTGGGTGGGGATTCCATTTTCTTGCTTCTTCTAGCTTCTAGAGACCCCTGCATCTTTTGGTTCATGGCTCCTTCCTCCTTTTTAAAGTTAGTAGCAGAGGATTTTCAAATCTCTTTCTCTGAATCTGACCATACTTCCTCCCTCTTATAAGGACCGTTACGATTACAGTGGGCCCTTCTACCTAATCCAACATAATTTTCCATATCCAGTTGTTTGATTTAATCACACCCACAATATCTCATTTGTTATGTAAAGTAACATATTCACAGGTCCTGGGAATTAGGATGAGGACATTTTTGGGGTCTTATTCTGACTACCAAGCATATTAATTTTACATTCAAAATGGAGGTATGAAAAATTAAAGTGCTTTAGATTTTGAATTTTTAGCTGGAGGGATAATCTTGTTTACAAAATGCAGCCACTCACTTGGCTCTTAAATATTTTGACAGTTTAAGTCTTATGAAAATTCATCTGAAATAGTTTTAAGTGTCATGCGAGATCCATAATTTGTAATATAAAATCAATGTTGTGTTTGGATCTTCTCAAACTGATTCACAAATTTTGTTCAGTGCTGTCTTATGTAAGTTTGGAAGTGGACTGCAGAACTTAAAAAAAAAAAAAAAAAGCAGTCCCAGTGTTCTGCAGAAGAAATTTCAATAAGCTGAAGTTAATTAAAAATTATTTATGGAGCACCTGGGTGGCTCAATTCGTTAAACACCTGACTCTTGATTTTGGCTCAGGTCATGATTTCAGGGTCAAGCCCTGCATCCATCCTGAGTGTGGAACCTGCTTAAGATTCTCTCTCTCCTTCTCCCTCTGCCCTTTCCCCTCCTCCCTTTCTAAAAAATAACAAATTAATCAAAGAAATTATTTGAGATTGTCACTCGGTCAAGAGATTGTCAAACAGGGAAGTTGTCTATATTGAAAACAAGCAAAAGTAGATTTAAAAAATATATTGATGTTTTCTTTCATTAGAGCCAGTTAAGTAAAATAATAATATCATTTTGGTATAAATAAACTTAAATATAAAATAATGATTGTGAGTTTTAATATACTTTCTTTTTTTTTTTTAAGATTTTTATTTGTTTATTTGACAGAGATATCACAAGTAGGCAGAGAGGCAGGCAGAGAGAGAGGAGGAAGCAGGCTCCCCGCTGAGCAGAGAGCCCGATGCGGGGCTCGATCCCAGGACCCTGGGATCATGACCTGAACCGAAGGCAGAGGCTTTAACCCACTGAGCCACCCAGGTGCCCCTTAATATACTTTCTTTTCAGTTTTTCAATAGTTTTCAACCACATTAATGTTCTGAAAAAATATTAATCATTAAAAAATACATATAAACATATCTGTGATTTGTTTTTGTCTCAGGCTCTAATATGGCTCATCAAGACATTTTTCTTTTTAGTTTTTAAGTTTATTAATTAAATAATCTTTACACCCAATGTAGGGCTTGAACTCACAACCCCAGAGTCACAGGCTCTTCTGACTGAGCCAGCCAGGTACCCCATGACACTATTGATTCCTGCATATAAAATTTTGATATTTTCTTCATTATGAAATTTTTTGCATTAAATCTGATTTTAAGAAATATTGCCTTGAGAGCCTGGGTGGTTCAGTTGGTTAAATGTCTGACATATGATTTCAACTCAGATCAGGATTTCATGGGTCATGAGATCAAGCCCTGCCTGGGGCTCTGTGCTCAGCTGGAAGTCTGCTTAAGGTTCTCCCTTTCCCTCTCCCTCTTCCCCTCCCCCACCTGTGCATGCATGCACTCTCTCTCTCAAATAAATCTTTTTTTTTTTAAATGATTTTATTTGAGAGAGAGAGAGTGAGCACAAGCAGGGGACACGGTAGAGGGAGAGGGAGAACAGACTCCCCACTGAGAAGGGAGCCAGATGTGGGGCTCAATCCCAGGACCATGACCTGAGCCGAAGGCAGATGCTTAACCGACTGAGCCACCCAGGAGCCCCAATAAATCTTTTAAAAAAAATACTGCATTAAGGTATTATTTATCTTGATTATTGAGTTTTTGGTACCCCCCCCCTTAAATTTTGCACCCAACATGAGTGCTTTTTTCATTTTATCCTAATTCTGGCCCTATCTTCTGCTGTAAAATGGGTTCCTTTGTTGGAGGTAAAGTTGAGTAGGATCCTGTAGTGTTGAGTAAGGCATTTGGTAAGGCCTTAGTCAGTGCTAGCAGCAGAGTTGTGGGCAGGGAAGGCAAATCCTTACCTGGAATGGGTATCCCTGCAAGGGGGCTGCAACCTTGGTTGCACGTCAGAAGCACCTGAGGAGTTTGTAAAATGCCTGTGATCACATTGTACTCAAGACCAATAAATCAGTCTCTGTAATTGCGACCTAAGCAGCCGTCACTGTTAAAGCTCCTCAGGTGATTCAGTGTGCAGCCAAGGCGGAGAACAACTTACGCACGTCAGTACTTACTAAACTTCAGTATGTACACGAATCATCTAGAGATGGTGTTACAGTGTGGATGTATTAGCTTCAGGGCCTGAGAGCTGCATTTCTAAAAAGCTTCCTGGTGTTGCTATTGTTGCTGGTTCATTGACCACACTTGAGTAGCAAGGACTCCTGGTGTGTTAGAGGTATTCTGGTGTTTTAACCCCACCCCCTGTAGGCCACAGTTGCATTCAGATTGCAGTTAACAAATCCAGGAGACACTACCTCCGGGTGTCTGAGCTAACTCTTTAAAGCCTGAATTTTGTTTGAATGTACTCCTAACAATAAAGTCAGCCATACCCAGCCATATATTTTGTCCTCCTTGGTCTAAACCCATCCATGTCTCTGGCATCTTGCTGATACAAATTGGAAAGATGCTACAACCCCAGGGTATGTGCTGTTTTCCCAGAGGTAGTCTTGTATTTATAACCCTAGGCTAAGCTGGAACCTGACCCCCTCAGCGGCCTGCAGGTGGTAAGAAGTAATAGCAGTGATGCTGAGGAGACTGGGCATCTCCTTGTGAAGTAACTGCTTCAAGTGAAGTTACTGAAAGGTTTTTATGCAAGGGAAGCCTGATTGGAAAGAGGGAGAAGGGACTGCCTTTTTCAGCACGAAGGTTTGAGAGTTTGGATGTCCAAAGTTAAACTTCCCATGTTAGTTCAAACATCCTCATCTCAAGATACAGAGTCCCACTTCCTGTCAACCATCGTGCGTACCTTCTCACTGGCAGCGTCATACTTCTACATGGCATTGCACATCTGCAAACCATACACGTGGGCATGGGGCCACAGCCTCAGCCAGGTCTGTCGTGGAGCTTTAGGACTGCAAAATGAAGACATGTTAAAAGAACCAGATGCCTTGAAGTTCTACACTATTTAGCTAGACATAGAGTTTTCTACCTGTTTAGTTAATCTTAAACATGAGAATAAAAGTGAGTACAGAAATTTTAAATAATTCTTTAAATGAATGAATCGCCATTGCCAATCGTTGAATATTAAGAGGGGCCTTGAATGTCTGAGATGCTGTATCACACTGACAATAGATTCTTAAATTGTTGATGATTCACATCTTCTGTTTTTTATTTACAGAAACTCATTGGAGAAGTGTTTAATATCGTGAGCCAACAGTCTACTGCTCGACCTGGCTGCATTATTGAACTCGATGCAATAACCAACCAAGTAAAAACATGCTTGTGAATTGGGGGTATTAATATACTTTATCTCAGAGTGCTTTATGTGTATATATTTCATGATCAGAATAATTCTCTTGTTTAAGAATTGTAAATACAGCCAGCTTCTCTTGATTTCCACAGTGAAAATCTAACGATTTAGGAATTACTCTCCAGCTAAATTTTATCTGTAGCCTTATTTCCTGTTTAAAGGTCATTCGATTCAGTCAGGAAAACTGTGAAGGAAAATACATTACAGCTGCATAGGGGCTTGAGTTGTGGTTTCTCTTTTTATACTATTCCTCATTTCAACTCTGATGATAGTTCAGCTTTAGACTGATTGCCTTGTTAGGCTGAATATTAGATGTTTTTACAATATCCATAAAAAGTAAGATCAAAGTATACATTTACTTTCTAATCCTAAGTCTTTTGTATAGTCATTGTTCTTCCTTGGCAACTACCCAGGAAAGAGGGAGAACCCTTCTCCCTACAGTGAGTTTATAAATCCCTTTCTAGACCTCAAGATACTTGTTTCTTCAGGATCATGTTGATGGACTAAGGGATAGCACTAATATATTCATTCCAAATAGGAAAAAAGATTGTTTTGGTGAGGAAGTTACCAATATTTTCAAACAAGGAAATGAAGAAATTGAGCAAACCATATTTAAAAACAAATATAGTTGTATTATTTTTTTCCCATGGTGCCTGATAGTTTCTGTTGGGGAAAATGTAATAATTTCCACTAATGTAGAGAAATGTCAGCTCTTGGCAACAGAAATATGGCTGCCAGATTCACGTTACTAATGCCTCCAAGGAAATCCCTAACCCGTGATTTCCTTATTCTCCTCCATAGGGATATGGCAGAAGAGTGGACTGTCTTCATTCCCATAAAGGTCTTCATTTTTAATGGGCTGAGTGTTAAGTTCTTCTCCCACTTTAGCTCCTTCTCTTCACCATGGGATATTAACAGAGGCCACTCTTACTTAGCATCATGCTTTTCACTTCACAGCTGTTCAAGATCCCCCCCCCCCTTAGTAGTGGCTATCTTTAACATAAGGGCTGGTGAACTGTAAGCACCGATAAATGGCTAAAACTCATTCTAGGTTTGTGCCCAATGTGCTGTATGATTTCGATATCCATGAAGAACTCACCCTTCCCTTCTCATTTATTTTTTCCTTTGGGGAGGTGACCTTTTTCTCTACACGTGAAGAGATTTTTGGTTTCTATGTGGGGACACATAAAAATACCATATAACTTTCATAAATTTTCTGTGGGTCAACCTAATATTATAGTTCTTTCATTTCTGTGTAGTTTGTAAGGAGGTTGACCTCCTTTATTCCATAAGATTTAGCCCACCCATCCATGCCTCCATTCCTTGAAATCTGTGAGGCAGCCTCTAATTGTCTTAACACACTTCCACCCAAAGATTTTGTCTGAATTTAGTTTTTTCTTGAATTTCCATTCCCTTTGTGATTATAAGTAGCCATTTGTATTGTTTTTAGTTTTTTTTCTCTGTGTTAAAAAGACGCAGTCACCTAGCATATCAGTAGCAGCTGATGATGATGGCTCCTCCATCCGTTTAGAAATCCTTGTTACTTACATGTGAATACATTAATCTAGAGGTGTGTCACCCTCTGGCTGTCATAGGGCCCCTCACAATTCCCACTAGATAGACTGGGAATACTTTGAGGATGTTTCTGGTTTTCCTATTTTTGGTTCCCAAGTGGAATTAGAAAAACTAAGGGAATCCTATACTAGTTGCCTTATTACATAGTCAGCATAGCCTTCTCCAGCAAGTCATGAGACCTAATATTTTTGAGCTCAAAGTGGTGTAGATCACTTATGGTGGGTGTGTGTGTGTGTGTGTGTGTGTGTGTGTGTTTTGAGAAGCAGGTATGTTGATTTGTTTTTATTAGAGCTCTTCAATTCTGCTATTGGCTGGCTATAGCATCTCTGAAAGCAGTTTTCTCTGCCCAGGTGATTCATTTTTTTCTGTTGCTTTTTCCTTTCTAATTTGTCAGTTGATAAAGAATAGAAATTGTTAGATTTATTTCTTCTACATTTGTGTTCTTGGGGAGGTGGTGGGTGGAAGACAGGGAATTTCAAAGATGAAACTTCATTTTTTTCCTATTTGTAGTGTGGCTCAAATACACAGTTGCTTCATGTATTTCAAGAAGACTTCATTATAGGATACAAACCACATAAGGAAGATATGGAGAAAAAGGAAACAGAAATTTTTTTTCAGCCTTCACAAGGTACTTTTAAAAAGTAGTCTTGAGTTTGACACTATAATCTTAAAAACAAACTCCAAATTGTTATTGAATATGGATCTTTATATCAAAAGTCATCACTCATAATTTTTAGCACAAAACAACAGTTCTGTAAAAATTTCTTGTTTGTATGTGAAGAAAGCATGTGGGTGAATATTACATCCAGTTTCACCAATGACAAAGACTGTTGTCAAGAAAATATTACTTATGAATCCTAGTTTGTTTTAAAAAATAATTTTAATTGTTCAGTTCTGCAATTAAATTACTTTGATTGGTAGTAAATTCCCTGTGGTATCTCAAGCAAACCATTTAATCTTAGTGTAAGTTTTTAGAAGTCCTCAGTACACTGCTAAAGACCATTGATGAGTATACAATATAAGACATTGTTTTGTATGGTGTATCAGGAACCTCAGGTACACTGAATTAAAGGTACCATCTCACAGTATTCCCCTGTGACATGTAGTATTTGGTTTTTCGTGCAAAAAAAGTAGTTCTTCATAAGAGCTTTCAAGATAGACCCCATGTGATGTTTAGTTTAAACTTCATTATTTAGCTTAAAATGTTCCTTTTAAAAGTTCTAACTTTATAATTATAAGACAGTCCTATTCTATTTTAATTTAGTCAACCTAGAACAAATGTTGAACAAATGTCAACATAGAACAAATAGAATATTTTCTATTTGAAAGAAGGAAAGACATCTTCTATATTAAGAATTCATTTTATATGATGAAGATGTTTTTAGTTTACAGAAGGTTTCCAGATATTTTATCTAATTTGGTTATAGATCATAAGTATCTAAATAGACATAATTAATTTTATTGATGTAGCTTGTATCACAGAATTATGTATTGTCATTTATGAACAATATTTCTACCAAAATTTTATAGGTAATTGCCTTTTCATAAGAATGAATTCTTCTGTGACATTTCTTCACTAGTCACTAGTAATTTTTTCCTTTCATGCATCTTCTAATATTAATACTTTTTCTTCTTGATAAGTTATTCAGTTGTCACATGGTTTTATTTTACTATCAGAGTATAAAAGGACTGCTTTATATATTTAAAATGTGCTTTTCCATAATATTTTACCTTTATTTGGGTTGAACTTTTTTATTTGCTGTCCCATAAACCTAGGTACTGTTTATCATTCTACCTCTAACAAGAATACAAACAAGAATAGAAACAATGCTTGTAAAAATATATAATTCTATATATATATAGAATACTATATATATAGTACTATGATATTTTTACTATATTATACTATAGTATAATACTGTAATATATACTATACTAAAAATACTATAATATTTTTAATTGAAAGACTTACATTTAAAAATACTCTTTTATTTCCTTCTTTTGAAATTTCTTTATGTAATCGCAAAATTAGACCAAAAGATTTCCTAATGCCTTTCTTGGTTTTTCTTTAGATTTTGTGCAGTTTCTTTGACATTCTTCTTGAGTTTATAGTTACTTTCTTTCTTTTTTTTTAATTTTTTAATTTTTTTTTAAAGATTTTATTCATTTATTTGACAGAGAGAGATCACAAGTAGATGGAGAGGCAGGCAGAGAGAGAGAGAGAGAGGGAAGCAGGCTCCCTGCTGAGCAGAGAGCCCGATGTGGGACTCGATCCCAGGACCCTGAGATCATGAGCTGAGCCAAAGGCAGCAGCTTAATCCACTGAGCCACCCAGGCGCCCTATAGTTACTTTCTTAAAGGACTTGATAAGCAAATGTTCTTTCTTCCTGGCTCCTGCCTTATTTTGTACTTTCTGAGTTTTAATTAAAAAATAATTTCTCTTTTAATTTTTTTAAATTTAAAAAAGCTTTTTCATTTTAAATAGGCTCCATCACCAGCATGGGGCTTGAACTCACGTCACTGAAGTCAAGAGTCTCATGGTCTACCAGACACCCTTCTAATTTCTCTTTTAATTAAGAAAAATGCTAATTACAAACAAAAGTAAAGTATATAGTTTAAAGATTTTAAGATTTGGGGGTGCCTGGGTGGCTCAGTCACTAAGTGTCTGCTTCAGCTCAGGTCATGATCCCAGGGTCCTGGGATCAAGCCCTGCATCGGGTTCTCTGCTTGGTGGGAAGCCTGCTTCTCCCTCTCCCACTCCCCCTGCCTATGTTCCCTCTCTTGCTGTGTGTTTCTGTCAAATAAGTAAATAAAATCTTTAAAGATTTTAAGATTTTCTTTTACTTGCTTTATCCTACTTTCTTTTTCTTTTTTCCTGAAAAATTTTTTTAAAAGATCTATTTATTTATTTGAGAGAGAGAGAGAGAGATCACAAGGTGGGGAGGAGCAGAGGGAGAGAGAAAATCCTGAAGTTACTCCCTGCTGAGCGTGGAACCTGATGCAGGGCTTGATTCCAGGACCCCAAGACCATAGCCTGAGCCAAAATCAAGAGTCAGCCACTTAACTGACTGAGCCACTAGGTGCCTCTTCCTGAAATATTATCAAACAAACCCAACCGTCATGTTGTTTCACTCCTGTGTTCTTCCACATGCATTTCTAAAAATGACTTTCTTAAATGAGTATATTATCACATTGATCAATAACAAAATTCCTCAGAATTGTATAATAACTAGTCCATATTTACTTTATTCAGTTGTCTCAAAATGTCAAAAGTTATTTGATTTTCAGTTGTTTGGATTTGTATCCAAAGTCTATACATTGTATTTCATTGTTTTTTTTTTTTTTTAAGATTTTATTTATTTATTTGACAGACAGAGATCACAAGTAGGCTGAGAAGCAGGCAGAGAGAGAGAGAGGTGGAAGCAGGCTCCCCAATGAGCAGAGAGCCCGACGCGGGGCTCGATCCCAGGACCCCGGGATCATGACTTGAGCCGAAGGCAGAGGCTTTAACCCACTGAGCCACCCATGCGCCCCCGTATTTCATTGTTTAAGGGTCTTTTAATTTGAAGTGACTACCCATTTATACTCTCATCATGCCACTTATTTTAGAGAAAGTTATTTTATAATAATTTGCCTAACTAGTTATTATGGTGTCATTCACACTTTCTTCTATCAGCAGATTACCTATTTAGATTTAATTAGATCCAGGTTCAACTTCCTAGGTGATGCTATGTCCTTCATAGAAGAACATACGAAAGAATATCACTTAGGATGCCTTGTTTTTAGTGATGCTAAGATGCAGAAGATTCAGGTGGTGGTTCTAGTGTAAAGTTTGCTGCAATCTACTACATGAAGCAATCATGGTTTCTTCAATTAATGTTGTTTTTGGACCCATTATTTCATTAAAGATTGCAAAATTATGATTTCCTAACTTTATCAGTTCTCATTTACTTATTAGCTGGAAAGTATTTGTAAAGAAGAGTTTTCCCTTATCAACTAGAGCTACTTGGTTACTTAGAAATAAAAAGTTATTTTTAGGAAAGGCAGGGTAAGTATTTAGTTCCTTCCATTTAATTCACAATTTCAGAAGAGGGAGTTTGTGCCCAAGTTATCACCAGGGATTACTGATGAATATATTATTGTTGTTGCTTAACTTTCTTTTTCTTTTGACTACCATTATGAATCCATTTTTAAAGAACTTTTTATTGAAGAATAGTATAGATATAGAGAGGTACTCATCACTCCTGGGTTTTTATGTACTTAGCATATTTCAGTCAGTTTCAGTCGTTCTTTATAGTGCTCACATTGTCCTATGTGAGGCTAGTGAGGACCCTTTCAAGTTGGTTCTGAGTCCTTCTGACACAGCCTTATTATTATTACTATTTGGCTTTCTTTCAGCACTATAAGTTCTCCTAGGCTCATGTTGTAGATATCCTTTGCAAGAATGGAGTTATCACTCCAGACTGTTCTTTTTAATGAGGTATGGTATTCAGAAACCACAATTAGAGCTCTAGCAGTGATCATTTCCAATGAGTTGTTATTGTGGGTTTTCATTTTTAAAGAAAGTTTTTGCTCAACATCATTCATCGGGGAAATTCAAATAGAAACCATAATGATATATCACCTCACATCTGTCAAAATGCCTAAAATAAAAAAACATGAGAAATAACAAGTGTTGACAAGGATGTGGAGAAAAAGAAACCCCATGCACTGTTGATGGGAATGTAAACTGTCACAGGCACTGTGGAAAACAGTATGAAGGTTCCTCATCTTTGACCAATAGGTATACCTTCATGTTGGCTTTTGTGTACTTTTGACATAGTCCCATTAGTCTTTTTTTTTTTTTTTTAAGATTTTATTTGTTCGTCAGAGAGAAAGAGCAGAAGCAGAGCTGCAGGCAGAATGGGCAGAGCAGGCAAAGGGAGAAGCAGGTTCTCCGCTTAGCAGGGAGCCTGATGCGGGACCCTGGGATCATGACCCAAGCTGTAGGTAGAAGCTTAACTGACTGAGCCACCGGTGTCCTAGTCCCATTAGTCTTTGATAGCTACTTACCTTTTGTCACAAAAATTACATAAAACTCCTAAATATCTATTTTTCCCTCTTCCTCTCAACTTGCATACATATCAAAAACAATCTGAAGGGTTTGAAGAGGTGGGGGGGTGGGAGGTTGGGAGAACCAGGTGGTGGGTATTAGGGCACGGATTGCAAGGAGCACTGGGTGTGGTACAAAAAACAATGAATACTGTTATGCTGAAAATAAATTTAAAAAATGATTAAAAAAAATAAAAGATATGTTACTGTAAGGGCCTACTTAGGCAGAGGGAGCCATTTTGTTGTTTATGCAGTAAACTTAGATTGACCCTGCCCCTCCCAGAGGAACTTAATTGCAAAGCCCAGATACAAGGGCAGGTCAGGCCAGGTGGAGACATCCAATCAGTGGAGCACGCATACTGTCTCCCTAGCTACCAGGGAGAGTGGGCCCCGCCTTTTGGACGCCAGTTCTGACCAAGGTGATAGGCTAGTTCAAATATCTACTAGGGTAGGGGCTCCTGGGTGGCTCAGTTGGTTAAGCAACTGCCTTCGGCTCAGGTCATGATCCCGGAGTCCTGGGATCGAGTCCCACATCGGGCTCCCAGCTCCATGGGGAGTCTGCTTCTCCCTCTGACCTCCCCTCTCATGCTCTCTCTCTGTCTCTCAAATAAATAAAAAAAAAAGCCATTGTGCAAATATCTACTAGGGTAAATTGTAATCTCACTGGCCACCTATGTGTAGCCAGGCTCAACCACATTGCCTTTGCTCTATAAAATTTAGTCTTTGAGGCGGGGAGGGGTCTCCTCTTTGTTAGAGACGGCTGTGACCGGTCAGTTTGATTCTTGATGCTTGGCACAAAATAAAGCTTTGCTTGACCTTTTAAAAAAAAAAAAAGAGAGAAGTTTTTTGAAAGTGTCTTTCTTTTCACCCGATAGAACTATAACTTAAATATACTTTTCTTTTGAACAATAGGATATCGTCCACCACCATTTTCAGAAAAGTTCTTTCTAGTAGTAATTGAAAAGAACAGCAATAATTACTCTATTCTCCATATGTGGCACCTTCATCTTAAATCTGTACAAGCATGCTTAGGTAAGTAATTATAATTTTATGCTGAGATGTTATGAAATAAATTCATTTTACTGAATCTGTTTTAGGTTGGTTAATTCTTTAAAATGAAGATTCAGTGAACTATAAATTGAGTTGCTGGATTGAAGAATGGATATGCCAAGCTTTTAATTACAGGATCATAAATAATTGATGAAACAGGTTAATCTAAAACCAAACCATTCTGCAAGCACATTAGATACATTTTTTAAAAGTAAAAGTCTGATCCATTTATTTGTTCAATTAATATTTATTGAATGCTTATTATGACTCTGTTCTAGACACTATGTCTCTATAAATTTGTTTTCCGCATAGAATTAATATGGTACTTTTCTGTGGATGAATACACACTTTCATCTGACATAATGTACTTTAGAATCCTTACATCCACATGGATGGAACTAGAGGGTATTATGCTAAGTGAAATAAGTCAATCAGAGAAAGACAATTATCATATGATCTCACTGATACGAGGAATTTGAGAAACAAGACAGCATCTTAGGGGAAGGGAGGAAAAATGAATGGGAAGAAAGCAGAGAGGGAGACAAACCATGAGAGACTCTTGATTCTGGGAAACAAATTGAGGGCTGTGGAAAGGGAAGTAGGTAGGGGGATGGGGTAACTGGGGGATGGGCATTAAGGAGAGCACATGATGTGATGAGCACTGGTTGTTATATGCAACTAATGAATCATTGAACACTACACCAAAAACTAATGATGGCTAATTGAATTTAAATAAATTTTTTAAAAATCACTAAGAAAAGCAGATTTACTCTTTATAAAAATATGATTGAGCATCTAAAGCTCATTAGTCGAACTGTTTCTTTTTTTTAAAGATTTTATTTATTTATTTGACAGATCACAAGTAGGCAGAGAGGCAGGCAGAGAGAGAGGAGGAAGCAGGCTCCCCGCCGAGCGGAGAGCCCGACATGGGGCTCAATTCCAGGACCCCAGGATCATGACCCGAGCCGAAGGCAGAGGCTTTAACCCACTGAGCCACCCAGGCACCCCAGTCAAACTGTTTTTGTAGAATATTAAGAAATCTAACAGTTATAAGTTATATTAGCCATGTTTTTGCCATACACATTCATACTGATTTCTTAGCAAATTAGAAATTCTGTAGTATGAAGAAAAGAAGTTGAACTTGGATCCTTCTTCTTAGAACTGACGTTTACTTTCTGAGAGATAATTGTTAAAATGAATTAATACAGCCTTATGAACCTGAATCTGCTTTTAACTCAAAATATTTAAGTTTTTGAAAGATTTTATTTTTTACTGGTGGTTATATAATTTAACTGATTTTATACACATTAAACATTTAATACAGTTAACTAATATTTTTTGTTCCCTTTGTAATTCACATTATCACATAACTCTGTAAACAGCAGTTCTAACTGGGCCGTGAACTCAGGGTAGAAAAGCCAAATGATTTGATAGAACTTTTACCTGTGCCCATTTGAGCCTAATCTTCTTTTTTTAAAATCATGTTCCATTAGCCAACATTGGATTTTGATGTAGTATTCAGTGATTCATTAGTTGTGTATAACACCCAGCTCTTATCACACATCCTGTGTGAGCCTAATTTTCTTGAGGCAGCGGGAATCCAAAAGTTCTTTCAAAGACTTTTAAGTTCATTCTTGGTGTTACATGCTGTTTCACAAAAATGTGAGAGTAGAGTGATCTAAAACCAGCTTGTCAAGAAGAGAATTTTTAACTCACCAGAGAATATAGTATTTTCTAGGGTTGGACACAAAGCCAGGAAAGGTCCTGAAGAGATTAATGGAGGTAGTAACAGATCCTTATGGTAGGACAGGAAGATTGTGATACCTTCTGTCCCCACTATGTATGAGGGAAGTTTCCCACTGGTATTCCCCTAAATCCAGGTTTAGTGTAGAGTTTCTTGCTTACTCTGTTTCTGTTAGCAGTAAACGGTTACGAACAATATGACAGTAGAAGCAAACAAATAATATGCCCTCTTCAGCTATGAAAGCATCTGTCTTTTGGTTCTAACATTCACAGCAGATTTAGTGTAGTATATGCTGTCATTCACAGCTAATACTTGAATTTATCAGTATGTTGAAAATCTGGGCTGAGAATCAAATGATAGACTTAACTTTAGATGGGAAAGGAACATACTGACTATCTCTAAGGGACCAGGCACTGAGATAAGTGCTTTAAACATGTGAGACAGACATTATCCCCAGTTTACTAATGGAATAATACTAAGTAACTTGATCAAGTCCCACATCTAGTTTGTCATAGGACCAAGTTTTGTATCAGGTTTTTCTGTCTCTAAGGCCTTTGCTTTTTTCCCCCTGCTCTTTTTTTTTTTTTTTTTTTTTCTTTTTTTTCTTTCCCCCTGCTCTTATTTTCTTTCTTAGCATGAGAATAATACATTAGGAAAGTGCTTGGTTTACAGGAAGAGAAGTAATACAGCTTGACCTTATTTTGCAGATGAGAAAATAGCCAGAGATGGTGAAGTGCCTTGACTGAGGAGGCAACCTAGTTAGTGATAGGGCCAGGAGTAGTACTTCTTTCTGCTGAGTACTCATGGAAGTTTGTAGTCCCATTTCATTTTGTGGAAAATGTTTACATAAAATAGATTGATATATTTAACATCCACCAGGAGCAACAGGGGATTACTCAATATCTCTTACTATTCTGATGCTTCTTGAGATATATAAAGCAAGCACCATCCTTGCCCTTCATAAATTCATGGTCTAATGGAGGGGGAGACAGGCCCACAAATATAAATGTAATTCAAAATATCCCTCACATGTAGCAGAAGCACAGATAACTGAATCTGCTTAGAGATTTATATTCCACTCTTATGTGAAAGCTGGAACTCTTGGGAAGATCAGATCGATATCCATACCCACCCCCTTTTTTTGTGGTACAAAAGGTGATTTTATTATAACATGAGGAAAGAACCCATGGGCAGAAAGCACTGCCCTAGGGTTGTGAGGGGTGACTGATTATATACTTCTGAGTTTGTGGAGGGAGGGGTGATAGAGCTAAAGTATGTTTCTGAGGTATTAAGGAATTTTGAAGCAAGGGTTTTAGGACATTGGGGCTCACTGCTGTTAAGGTTACTTATAGTCTTTAATAAAACATAAACATTAAGGCATTAAGGCGGCCTTGAGTTCTTTGACGAAGGTCATGATCTGCGTGTTTCGGATATCTATCAGTGGGCTGCAAGCCAGTCAGCTAACACTGTCTTAAATTTGTTTAGAACTTTTATTTTTCTGGGACGCCTGGGTGGCTCAGTTGGTTAAGCAGCTGCCTTCGGCTCAGGTCATGATCCCAGCGTCCTGGGATCGAGTCCTGCATCGGGCTCCTTGCTCATCGGGGAGCCTGCTTCTCCCTCTGCCTCTGCCTGCCGTTCTGTCTGTGTGTGCTTGCTCTCTCTCCCTCTCTCCCTCTCTCTCTCAAAAGAAAAAAAAAAAAAGAACTTTTATTTTTCTGTATTTGTTTTTGAAATCATCTTGTTGAAGGGCTTGGTAGTCAGGAGGATGGTATTTTAGTGTCTTCCTTGCCTCTAGCTAGTTATATGACTGTAGGAAAATCAGTAAGCTCTCTAAACTTAAATTCTTTCATTTATGACATGAGGTAACTTAAAATCTTTCTTCTACAACGTGAGGGTAATACCTTGCTGTTCCTCAAAGTTTGATTCATAATGCTCTGTTTCAGAAATACGTGGGCAACTTATTAATGCAGATTTCTGGGGTCCCAAAACAACCGAATCAGTCTTCCTGTGGTGGAGGCCCAGGAATCTGCATGGTAACAAGTTTCTCCTCAAGCTTTTGGTACTTTATAAAGATGTATTTATTTATTTTAGAGAGAGAGAATGCACACTTTTGTGCTAGTGCTTGAGTAGGGGATGAAGGGTGGGGGGTGGAGGGGCAGAGGGAGAGAATCCCCAAGCTGACTCCCCACTGAGCGCGGAGCCTGACCAATGGCTTTATTCCCTGACCCATGAGATGACCTGAGCTGAAACCAAGAGTCAGATGCTTGATTGACTGAACCACCCAGGCACTCCAAGCTTTTGATGCTTTTTATTTTTTATTATTATTTTTTTTAAGATTTTATTTATTTATTTGACAGAGAGAAATCACAAGTAGGCAGAGAGGCAGGCAGAGAGAGAGGAGGAAGCAGGCTCCCCGCTGAGCAGAAAGCCCGATGTGGGGCTTGAACCCAGGACCTGGGATCATGACCTGAGCCGAAGGCAGCGGCTCAACCCACTGAGCCACCCAGGCGCCCCCTTTTGATGCTTTTTAAAGGTTGAAAACATTGGAGGAAATGACTTGAGATTTTTTTCTAGTTTTTACATGTTGCAGTTAAGTGTCTTTGATGGAGTTGGTGATGATAAGAATAAAAGGGGGGAAAAAAGTCTGTCAAAGTAACTCAGCAAGTCTGAAAATTGACCTTGTCTCCAAAGTACTTTTAAAAAACTATGTTTCTTAATGATGACAAGTTATTATTCTAGCTAACATATATAGTGGTGGTGGTAATATATTTCATAATTTATCTTCAAAGCTAAACCTTCAGAAGGCTTTTCATCAGAGAGTCTACTTTCAGTCCCTGGACAGAAGAATGTAGACTCTTCTCCAGAAACCTCGCCTAGTGTGAGCCCCATGCCACACTCTGCCTCAATTGCCAATCTACAAACTGCTAGCAAACTTATTCTGAGTTCTAGACTGGTCTACAGCCAACCTCTTGATCTCCCAGAAGGAGTTGAAGTAATAAGAGCAACACCTTCCGCAGGTAAGGTAGCTTAAAGAGTGGGCAGTTGTAGCTCAGAGTGGCCTTCAGTGGGTAAAATGGACAAACCCTCCTGAAATATGTGTTATGTGGACAATTGTAATTTTCTAGTAATGATGTACCTGTTTAGAAACATGTCTTTATTGGAAAGTTTCCTATGATAAATGTGATCAGCCTGACAGAAAATGATATGTTTTAATGTGAAGTTTCTTGCCGCACTATGATTTCTTATAAATAGGAATAATATAATATGGCAGTACAATTGCAAAGAACAGATGTGTTCATCGGCAAATCACTGAAGTTTTTTAAGTTGAGGCAGTTCATCCACTTTGTACTAATCACATATTACCTTTATTAAATATGTTTGAGCAGGAGTTGGCAGGTACTGTGGGGAAAATATGTAAGATACAAGATTATAGTTTGGCTTGCCTGAATGGTACTGAGTTTAACAAGGCAGATAAGATCGTTGGGAGGGCAGGTGTATTTAAAATGAACAAAGAGGCAACCCATGGCATGGGATAAGATATTTGCAAATGACAGTACAGACAAAAGGTTGATATCCAGGATCTATAAAGAACCCCTCAAACTCAACACACACAAAACAGACAATCATATAAAAAAATGGGCAGAAGATATGAACAGACACTTCTCCAATGAAGACATACAAATGGCTATCAGACACATGAAAAAGTGTTCATCATCACTAGCCATCAGGGAGATTCAAATTAAAACCACATAGAGATACCACCTTACACCAGTTAGAATGGCCAAAATTAGCAAGACAGGAAACAACATGTGTTGGAGGGGATGTGGAGAAAGGGGAACCCTCTTATACTGTTGGCGGGAATGCAAGTTGGTGCAGCCACTTTGGAAAACAGTGTGGAGATTCCTCAAGAAATTAAAAATAGAGCTTTCCTATGACCCTGCAATTGCACTACTGGGTATTTACCCCAAAGATACAGGTGTAGTGAAAAGAAGGGTCATCTGTACCCCAATGTTTATAGCAGCAATGGCCATGGTCGCCAAGCTGTGGAAAGAACCAAGATGCTCTTCAATGGACGAATGGATAAGGAAGATGTGGTCCATATACACTATGGAGTATTATGCCTCCCTCAGAAGGGATGAATACCCAACTTTTGTAGCAACATGGACGGGACTGGAAGAGATTATGCTGAGTGAAATAAGTCAAGCAGAGAGAGTCAATTATCATATGGTTTCACTTATTTGTGGAGCATAACAAATAGCATGGAGGACAAGGGGAGATGGAGAGGAGAAGGGAGTTGAGGGAAATTGGAAGGGGAGGTGAACCATGAGAGACTATGGACTCTGAAAAACAATCTGAGGGTTTTGAAGGGGCGGGGGGTGGGAGGTTGGGGGAACCAGGTGGTGGGTATTAGAGAGGGCATGGATTGCATGGAGCACTGGGTGTGCTGCAAAAACAATGAATACTGTTATGCTGAAAAGAAATTTAAAAAAATGATCTGTCACTTACAGAACTATAATTAAAGAGTTCTTGGAGTAGTATTTTTGGGAAATAAAATTGGAGGTTCAAGACTGGTGAATGATTTTCAGTATGAGGCTTCTTTGATTCACCCACAAGATAGGTTTGAACTCAGAGTTGGAAAGATCACATTAATGGTTTACTCTGGGCTTTTGTGGCAGGTGCGGATCTGGGTGAGTTTTTAGTCTTTCAACATATTTGGAAAGTTTGGGATATACCCAGGTTTATCAGAATTGGTAATATAATAAATTATATTTTGCAGAAGCTTTGTACATAAGTTACTTGACAGTAACACTCCAAGGGAAGTAGTAACATGGTCCCTAATATTTAGATGGAAAATGTTCAGATGTGGAAGTGGCTTTCCCAGTGTTGCGGAGTTATTGATGGACTAGAACCTGAATCCAGGTCTTCTGACCCCAGTCCTAATCACTGTTACTCCTCACGTTATAGTTGACAGTGGATGAGTTATAGTTCATAGTTGATGAGTGGTCTTTGGCAGTCAGGAATAAATATGAGGGTTTGAATTACCCTTATTTATAATGGTGAGACCTAGTCTGTTTAGCTCTCTGAAAACATTTTGATGGTAGGGGCAGATTTAGGGTCTGGATTATTCAGGGGCAGGTTAGGGGAATTTGAATGGGAAACTATAGTGAAGACTTAAGCATCTCTGATGAAAGTCATGACAAGTGGAGACTGAAAGTCCAGTGAGGCATGTGGTGAAGGCATATGTAAGTTACAACAGGTAACAGATTTAGGGATATGGGTTGCCTTGTTTTATTGTGTTTGAGTTTTATTTTATGGAATAGTCACCTCATTTAACATTATTAATCACCTAAAAACCAACTAAGTGATTATTACTGCATATTTTGATTCCACCAATGGGCTCTTCAAAGCTTGTATAGATAATATCTTGGCCAATGGATGCTTAGTATAAAGCAGTAGTTAAGGGGGGTTTGCAGAATTATAATAAAGAAGCTTATAGTGGCTTTGGATTTAATCACATTGTAAAACTTAATTGTTAGTATTTTATTTTGTGGTTGTTATCATGACTATCTGCTTTTTCTTTTTTAAGGCCATCTGAGTTCTTCTTCAATTTATCCGGTGTGCCTTGCCCCTTATTTAGTGGTTACAACTTGTTCTGACAATAAAGTACGCTTCTGGAAGTGTAGTATGGAAACCAACCCTCAGTGCCAAAGCGATGAGAAGGAAACTTACCATTGGAGGAGATGGCCCTTGATGAATGATGAAGGAGAAGATAACAGCAGTACAGTGAGCATTGTGGGAAGACCAGTTGCTGTTAGTTGTTCATACACAGGCCGCCTTGCCGTGGCTTACAAACAACCTGTCCACCACAATGGTTTTGTTTCTAAAGAATTTTCCATGCATGTTTGCATCTTTGAATGTGAATCTACGGGAGGATCAGAATGGGTTTTAGAGCAAACAATTCATCTTGATGATTTGGTCAAGGTTGGCAGTGTACTTGATTCGAGGGTCAGTGTTGACAGTAATCTGTTTGTGTATAGCAAATCAGATGCGCTTTTGAGCAAAGATAGATACCTTATTCCAAATATCAAACATTTAGTACATTTGGACTGGGTTTCAAAAGAAGATGGTTCCCACATTCTCACAGTGGGGGTTGGTGCTAATATCTTCATGTATGGACGACTCTCAGGAATTGTGACTGAGCAAATCAATAGTAAGGATGGAGTGGCTGTCATTACTTTACCACTAGGTGGTAGTATCAAGCAAGGAGTTAGGTCAAGATGGGTTCTTCTTCGTTCTATAGACTTGGTGTCCTCTGTGGATGGTACACCTTCGCTGCCTGTTTCTCTCTCCTGGGTGAGAGACGGGATATTGGTGGTGGGCATGGATTGTGAAATGCACGTGTATGCACAATGGAAGCATGCGGTCAAATTTGGAGACATTGAAGTGGATAGTCCTGATGCAGAAGAGACAGCAACACAAGATCATTCTGCCTTTAAATCTAATATGTTGTCAAGAAAAAGTATTGTTGAAGGCACAGCTGTTGCTGATGATGTGTTTTGCTCACCAACTGTGGTTCAGGATGGCGGCTTATTTGAGGCCGCACATGTACTTTCCCCTACTCTCCCTCAATATCATCCAACTCAGCTGTTAGAATTGATGGATTTAGGGAAAGTTCGAAGGGCTAAAGCTATTCTCTCTCATTTAGTGAAATGCATTGCAGGTGAAGTTGCAATAGTTAGAGATGCTGATGCTGGAGAAGGGACTAAGCGACATCTTTCCCGAACCATTAGTGTAAGTGGCAGTACGGCGAAGGATACAGTCACCATAGGAAAGGATGGCACTCGAGATTATACCGAAATAGATTCTATTCCTCCACTGCCATTATATGCACTGCTTGCTGCGGATCAGGATACAACCTACAGAATTTCAGAAGAGAGTACGAAAATACCCCAGAACTTTGAAGATCATACCAAAAGTGAACCAGAAGATCAGTATTCAGAGCTGTTCCAAATCCAGGATATAACCACAGATGATATAGATTTAGAGCCAGAACAGAGAGAAAACAAATCGAAAGTAATAAATCTTTCTCAGTATGGACCTGTTTACTTTGGCCAGGAACACGCTAGGGTACTTTCAAGTCACCTTATGCACTCGAGTCTACCAGGCCTTACCCGTTTGGAGCAGATGTTCCTCGTGGCTTTGGCTGATACGGTGGCCACCACCAGCACAGAGCTTGACGAAAACAGAGATAAGAGTTACTCAGGTAAATATTCCCACTGAAATTTACAAGGTTACCATGCATAGAACCATTTGTATAATGTATGCAATGACTCACATATTAAGTTGCAGTCTTTCTTGAAACCTTGCAGTGAAAAGAACTCTGTAGTAGACAATTACTGTTTGTAGACAATTAGAATCATAATATGATTAATTGTGAAAGAAAAGACTGTTGGGATAGGCTATGACTTGCACATATGACGTCATGGATTTGTGATATCTGTGTGCATTCTCGCATGAGTTTTTACACTGAAATCTTTGTGTCACTTTAGATCTATGTAGTCTTGTTTTTTCAAACATAGTGACTCCTATGGCTTATTTTAGTTTTTATTTTAATTTTAGTAATAATAGTGGCCCACTTGATAATTTTACTACTGAACCATGAGGCTTATAGGGACCTCATGATCTCAACTTGTTCATCTTTCCACTTCTAGATATAAATTTTTTTTTACAATTACCTAATTTTCTCTGAAACGTCTCTTGAGGAAGAGTTTTTATTTTTTATTTTTTTTAAAAGATTTTATTTATTTGCTTGACAGATAGAGATCACAAGTAGGCAGAGAGGCAGGCAGAGAGAGAGAGGAGAAAGCAGGCTCCCCACGGAGCAGAGAGCCTGATGTGCGGCTGGATCCCAGGACCCTGGGATCATGACCTGAGCCGAAGGCAGAGGCTTTAACCCACTGAGCCACCCAGGTGCCCCGAGGAAGAGGTTTTAATACATTTACTATAATGTGTGTCTTGATTAATTTGCTCTATAACCAGAACATTTTTGGCTGTCTCCTGAAACTAGATTCCATTCTCTTTTATGCAGATAGTTGAAGGTAATGGTGTTGCTTGTAAATGATGGCATTAGCCAAGGAAACTGAAAATTATTGATCATTCATTCATTCAGTAAATATTGTGGAGGAGTGAACAGTTGCTATATGCCAGGCACTTTATGTACTTTATCATACTTAATTGTCACAACAATCTAGGTAGGTAGCTGTTATTATACTAAATTTTATAGATGAAGACACTGATCCTTAGGGAGATTAAGTGACATACAAAGTCATGCAGGTAGTAAGTGGCAGAGCTGGGGTTCCTATGTGGATACCTCATTGCCTCCCAGCTCATACTCTTACTATTTCACAAGATTTCTAAATTTGAGGGAAAAAGACTGTTCCTCAAAGCTAGCTGGAATGTATCTCTTCATATAGATTTATATCCTTATAATATATCCCCCAAATTTTCTCTTTGTAGATTAAAATAATAACTAGAGACTTCAGAAGCTTTTGCCTGTGACCTGTTTTCCAAACATGTTAATTAAAACAAATCTCAATGATTATGATTGGCAGGGCAGTATCAAAATGGCTCATCTTGGTCACGGTGCCCTTTCATGAGGTGGCTAAGGCAGGAATTAATGTCTCCACTTCACAGGTGGGAAACTGAAGCTCCGAGTTTAAGTATGTTGCACGTCTCAGTCAGTGGATTCTAAGTAAATGAATTCTTCCCAGTGGAATTAAAGGCATTCCTGACTCTGCTTTCTCTTGCACCCCATATTCCAGTCTTTGGACACATGCTACCAGTTCTCCCATATCCAGGTCCAGTCATTTCTCACCACTCCTCCTATGGCCATTCGAGTCAGGTCACTGTCCCCTCCTGCCTGGTTATAGACAAATCTCCAACACTGCTTAGTTCTTGTTACCTCAGTCTGTTCTCCCGCCTACACCAGTGGCTTGCTACTCACTTTAGAGTAGAGCCAGACCCCTACGGAGTCCACAAGGCCCCATGTGATCTCCGTTCATTTTCACTGATCTCCTTGTGTCCCAGAAAGACCCTAGACACATTCCTGTCTCAAGGTCTTCACACATTTTGTTTCCTCTGTGTGGAATGTTCGTTTTTCCAAATTTATGCCCGGCATAATTTGAGAATTTAAAACATTTTATTTTCTTCTAGAAAATATTATTTGATTTAACACTCTTAGTACTTCCTAAGTGGCAGTTACTGTGCTGGGTGCTGTTCAGACTTTTGGATTGCTTTCCTCCAACAGTGGCTATAATTTTAATTAAACTCACCACACTTTATATCTTTGCACAACTTTTAAATAAGAGTGAGTTTGTGAAATTAGGTTAAGGTTGAACCTTAGCTTTGTAAAACTGGCCTAGGGAATCGGATTTTAAATCTTTCATAGTACTGTATATCAGTTGAGCCAACCAGACTAGAAAATTTTATCTTTTTTTATTAATAATGATAATAAACGAGTGATTTCATTTTATATATGTAATTCCTGTGTTTTAAATCTCTATCTGACTTCACATAGGAAATGCTTCTTAAGATGGTACCTAGCTTACTATAGTTAATATATTTTTTATGGGATTTCAAGATTTCATTTATTATGAGTAGCTGTAAGTACTGTTTTCCTGTATATTTTCCTCATTTTTCATTTGGGAGTTTGAGTATTTACAAATATTTTTTGTGAAGACTTTTTTTTATAAAGATATTCAAGTGTTGACAAAGGAATACACTCAAATATATATTTTGTGAAAATTGTTATTGTTGAATTTAATGCTTATTTCCTAAATTTTTATTGGTTTGTGACCTTTTTCCTGAAACATATTTTCTGTTTGCTTTGCAGGAAGAGACACACTAGACGAGTGTGGTTTGAGATACTTATTGGCTATGCGTTTGCACACATGCCTTTTGACATCGCTGCCTCCTTTATACCGAGTACAGCTACTTCATCAAGGTATTTAACTCCTTGTTTGAAACTTTGCAAGACTTTTATTTCATATTGAAATGAAATATTTGTATGTATATTTGGGTAGAAGAATTAGCTAAGTCATTACATGCATTCTTATCATTAGCCTTAAGACCTTCCTGTCACATGGTGCCCACTGACCCTTCTTCTGTGCCTCTTTCAGCTCTATTCTGTGACTTTGGCTCTTCTATCTCAGTTTCTCAGACTTTACTCACTAAAGTTGCAGTAGTTTAGGAGTAAACCTGGTATGCCAAAGGCTGTAAAAGTGGCCCTGAATTTCTTTGACATCTGATATCTTTTGTTAAAAAATTATGTGAATTTTGCCCTATGTTTTATTATTTTTGTTTATTTTAATGTAAGCATTATGTTATAAGTTCTGTACTCACAAGTAAAGCTGATGTTTCGGGAATATGTGCCAGATAGTAATCCAGTAGATTTGCATACTTGTAGCATACTGCCACACACGCTGATTTGAGGTGTAAGGATTTATGTCAGGAACCTAATTTACAGATTAAAAAACTGAAACTAGGGACGCCTGGGTGGCTCAGTTGGTTAAGTGCTGGTTTTTACTCAGGTCATGATCCCAGAGTCCTGGGATCAAGCCCCGCATCATCAGGCTCCCTGCTCTGTGGGGAGCCTACTTATCCCTCTGCCTCTTCCTGCCTCCCTGTCTCTTTCTCTCTTGCTGTCTATTGTGAATAAATAAATAAAATCTTTAAAAAAATAAAATAGTAAAAAACTGAAACTATAAAGTGACCTGCCCAAGATATAGGGCTATTTATTAATAGACGTTGGCATTAGAATCCCAGTCCAGTGCAGTCTTCATTAGACTGTGTTCCTTTTGAAACCAGCCTCCTGGACACAGCCCCATAAATAATGCTTTAGTATTGTAGGAACTAGAATACCAGGCTTTATAATTTGTTGTTCTTACCCATAGCACTTACCCTTCACCCTCATAAATGTTCTTTGAAAATATAATTCTAAACAGCTGTCTGATATTCTGTCATGTTTCTAAACTATGTTTCATCTATCTAGTCCTTCATTTGTGAAACAGATTTGACTGGTTTTCTATTTGAATGATCACTGTAATGAATGACCTTATAACTCTGCATACAAATATTCATGTATATATCTGATTATTTCCTCATGTGACTTTTCTAACAGTGGAATTAATGAGTCAGAGGGCTGAAAGTTCTTATTAACTTTTTTTTTTTGAGGTAGTTGTTTGTTTTTATTTTTAATGTTTCAGTCAACACTTTGTTGCCAGATCGATATTCTAAATTCTGAACATAACTGTATCTTAGTATTTTTTATTCAAGTATAATTAATATACAGTGTAGTTTCAAGTGTACAATACAATGAATTGTCAGTTCTGTACATTTTTCAGTGCTCATCAAGATAAATGTACTCTTAATCCCTGTCTTGTTTCTCCCATCTGCCCATCCACCTCCCCTCCAGCAACCACCAGTTTGCTATATTTAAGAGTGATATTTCTTAAGGTTTGATGAGTTATTGCCCCAGACAGAAACACTGTACTCATTTACATTCCTGGAAACAGTGTTCGATGGTTCCAAAACTTAACCCATTGTGGACTTGATATTACCATTTTAAACAATCTGTGCCATTTGGTTAGGTTTAAAAAAATGGTATCTAGTAGGTTCTTTTACACTTTAGTTTTAAATAATAGATGGTACTGAATCACTTAATGACAATTGTGGAATTGAAAATTCCATTTTCCCTTTGATACAGTTAAAACACTGGACATAAGTGACTGCTATTATAAATGATGATCTTAGGAAGAGTTTTCAGGGGAAAAGTTCAGTAGATGGGATACAGATAGAAAGGCTAAGAAGAACAGAGGAAAACTACGAAGAATAGCCTGTTACTGGTAAGCAAAAAATAAATAAGTAAATAACTATTTGTTGGTGCCCCTGTTCTTTTTCTTCTTCTTCTTCTTTTTTTTTTTTGAAGATTTTATTTATTCATTTGACAGAGATCACAAGTAGGCAGAGAGGCGGGAGAGAGAGAGGGGGGGAAGCAGGCTCCCTGCTTGAGCAGGGAGCCCAGTGTGGGGGCTCGATCCCAAGACCGAGATCATGACCTGAGCTGAAGGCGAGAGGCTTAACCCATTGAGCCACCCAGGTGCCCCGTTCTTTTTTTCCTTAAAATAAAAAAAAAAAAAAAAATATATATATATATATATATATATATATATATATATATATATATATATACATATATATACATACATACATACACACACACACACATATATTTTGGTACTAAGCTATGGAGCAGGTCACCTTAAACTCTGTAGTTATGATTTTTTAATCTGTAAAATAGGGGGCTGATATAAATCCTTGTATCTCAAATCAGGGTGTGTGGCAGTACGCTACAAGTATGCAAATCTACTGGATTATCTGGCACATATTCCCGAAACATCAGCTTTACTTGTGAGTATATGACTTACAATGCAATGCTTATATTAAAATAAACATAAATAGTTAGGCTTCCAAATACATTCACTTCTGAACCTAATTCCCCTGACATACCTGTTTATTTTCTGTTTCTGCTTAATCATACCAAAAATTTAATTAATCACATTTCATTTAAGGATACAGAATGTAATATATTTTATATTATTCTTTATATTATAAATGTGCCTTTAGCAAAGGTATACTGTGTGCATTGCTATGTAATAGCAACTTCTAAAGCAAAGTGTCCGTTATTTGATGTAGTGATTATTTCTTAAGTCAGGCAAAGATTTAAAAATTAATCTGCCTTTTAGGTTATGAAAAACTACAAATTGGTGTTAGTAAATTTTGACCATTTTCCCTTAAATTTATGGTGGCAATCAAGGCTTGTTGCACTGATTTTTTTTTTTTTTAATGCTCTGATTTCAGGCACAGTTGTATAGAAATGTTAGCAATGGGAAATTTAAAAAACTTAAGATTATTATTCAAAATGGTCATAATAGTTTTTCCTTTTATACCTTCTAAAGGAACTGTTGTGAAGCAGTAGTGATTAGAAAATCTTTAAACTATATTGGAAGTCTATATAGTAGTTGTTAATGAAAAAATTACATTTGGTAACACTGATGGTCGTCTAGCATTGAGAAGCCTGTGCTGTAATCATTGACTCCAGACA
The DNA here is from genome assembly GCF_002288905.1 of Enhydra lutris kenyoni. Classification (NCBI taxonomy): domain Eukaryota; kingdom Metazoa; phylum Chordata; class Mammalia; order Carnivora; family Mustelidae; genus Enhydra; species Enhydra lutris. The sequence continues at coordinate 19,236,864 of NW_019154088.1, read as the reverse complement.
TGAGGTCCAAAATGGGTCCATACAGATGGCTACTTTGAACAGTCTTGCCTCTTTTCTAGTCTCCTCTGGGTACTTCCTGGCATTCCCACTATCTGTCGTCAATTTGTGTGTCTCATTTCCCTTGTGTTTCCTCTCCATCTGCTCTAAGTGGAACAAAGTGTTATCAGTAGTTAAATTGTCGATAAACTCCCTTGTACTTCCAAGTCTGATGGGGTTGCCTCTAAATACAACCTAGATTCCTGTCAGTCTTCTACCAGGACCAAAAGAATTTGCCATATACCATCAGTATCAGGCAGCTTTAAACTACTTTTAACCAAGATGCCAAAGTCCAAGGAATGTTGTCTCCTGACTGTTGTTATTCCCTGCAACTGTCTTGAAGGTTAGACCTTACTGTGAAATGATATTTAGCTTCTTGGCCAGAGGGATGAATGGGGCAGTTTTCACTATTCAGTGCTGGAGGATATGGTCTGCATTGCTGTGAAAAAATACCCAAGGACACAGGCCAAGATATTTTGACTTGACCAGAGCTTTCACTGTTGATAAGTTTGGTGTGTGTACGTATAAATGACTCGATGTTCAAATATCTTTCCTGTGATTAAGTTTTAGTGTCTCTATTTTTGCAGAGAAAGAAAGTAAATACTTTGGAAAAAAGAGATTTTTTTGTTTTGTGTGTTCTGCTGTTGCTCTTGTATTTAGAAGCTTATAGTGTAAAGTCCTTGAATGATGACTTTCTTTTGCTCTTTTTTTTCTGCTTGAAAATTCTTTCCAGAATGAAAGAATAAATACATGACAATGTGAAAAATTGTTTTGTTCTTTTTTGGTAGAGTTCTGAAAAGGTTATTATTTTGTATTTCTAATTTAGGTGTGTCTACCTGCCATTTTGCCTGGGCTTTTCATTCTGAGGCTGAAGAAGAACTGATAAATATGATTCCGGCAATTCAGAGAGGGGACCCTCAGTGGTCTGAGTTAAGAGCTATGGGAATAGGTTGGTGGGTCAGGAATATTAACACTCTTCGAAGATGCATTGAAAAGGTAACTTTACGTCATTGGAAGCTCAAGTTAAAAAAAAATCTTTAAAGGACAAAAGATATTATCTTCCAGAAAATATGTAGTGGGGAATTAGTTTGCACATCTTGAGATCTTGAGAATTTCTTAAATAATAATATTTGGAGATTCCCAAAACTTGACCTTTATAAAATGCCTGTGTAGTATATCAATTGCCTTTTGCCATATATACTGAGTTTATAATATTTGTGGAGTTGCATATTTTTTTGCTATCAGTTGAAGTGTGTCAACTAGTTGGAGAAAATTCAAAAATCTTTTTTTTTTTTAAAATAACTTGAAGTTTGCAGTGGATGTGAAAAGTACAGCCCAGGGAATATAGTCAGTAAGATTATAATAGCATTGTATTGTGACAGATGGTGACTGCATTTACTGTGGTGAGCATTGTATAGTGTATAGTATTGTCAAATCACTGTTATACACCTGAAACTGCTTTAACACTGTATGTTGATTGTATTTCAATAACAATATTTACAAAAGAAAATAAAAAAATCTAAATTTAGTAAACAGACTTCAGTTCTTATCAGATAGGTACATTATAGATACAAAAATTATTTTTTATATAAAGGATTCTCTGTATGGCTAGGTTAATAAATAGCAAACTTCCTCTGTACACTTAAAATACCATTCAATAAAAGGTTTTGATTTGTGTGCACTTGAAGAATATATCTATGGCAGCAAATTAAACATGCTGTAAAATTTTTTATGACAGGCTTTCGGAATCTGTTTTCTGGTAGATTCCCTTTAGAAAAAATTTGTTCAATAATTTGTTAGTGGAGGCTGAAAATTCCTTCAGTGTTGCAGAATCAAACCGTTATTGAGCACCTACTGTGTACCAGGTTGGTGCTAGTTGCTCTTCACAACTTATTTCATATAATCATCTTACTGGCCATGCGTGGCCATCTCCATTTCCATCTGATGGACTAGGGCTAGAGAGGTGAGGTAACCCACCCAAGCTCCTGGCATTTGTAAGTGTTAGACTGAGTCTGTGCCTGTTCTACTCTACTGGGGTTAGAAAGGTGGAATTCTCATTATTTACTTGTAGGAGCTCATCAAAATTCCCAGAAGTACAATTAATGATACTATATTTGTGAAGTACAGATTTATTTCTCCCAAGAGAAATTCATTCCTCTACAGTAGTAGTCATCAGATTTTATTGTCAGAAGAATCAGCTGGCAAACTCACTTAAAATGCATATCCTCCAGGCCAATTTTAGTTTGGTAGGTTGAGTGTAGCTAGGGATGTGCGGTCTTCATCTCAGCATCCTGAGATTCTGGTGTTCATTGTGGCCCTCGGATCGGTTTGAAATGTGAGCACAGAAGTGTCATTTTCCTGTTACATGCAAAGTTGCCAATAAGATAATCAGTGTTTCTCTCCTCAAAATAGGCACAAATGTAAGAAGGAATTTATTCTCATACCAACTTCTGGTGTATAGGGAAAGTTAATTGTTACAGCATGTAAATGACACAGTATCTACATTAAATTTTTTATATTCTGAAACAATGGAAAAAAGAGGACGTATTTTCTCTGAAATGTTTCAGATTTTGGCTACAAAGATCTCCTTAATTTCTTGTCAGCAATCAGTTGTGTCATATAATTATTTCTGATATGTACATAGGATTTAATTCCACAAGAAAAGTATCTCTTGAAATTGCATCAAAGGGATACATAAATTTTTTGCCTTGAGATATATATTATAAATCCTTAGTGAAACATGAATAAAAATTTCTCTAAAAATTATTAAACATCAAAATACTAAGTTAAATAATTGAAGACAGAGAAAATATTAAAAAAGAAGAGAAATAAACAGGTATTGAGAATACAGCATTTTCATTTTGCAGTTTCCCCGTCTCCCATTCCTTGGTAGTTTTCTGCTTCACCATTAGTCACTGTGAACTAATAAAACAAGTGTTGTTTTTTATTCTTATATCTCAGCATAGTGATTTGTAGAAGTTATCTAAGTGTCCTTGAAAAATTAAGATACTGTCTGTATGATAATTGTGTTCAAAACAGTATAATTATGTATAATAATGTTATTGGCTTAATTTTTAAGCTTAACACTGAGTTGATTGGTTCTGTATGAATTCAGCAACTTTGGCTATAAGCTCTGAGGAGATTAATGAATCATGTGTTCATTAAGACTCTTTGTCATGGAATTTCTAAGAATTGAAATTTGTAAGCTCTTGAAAATAACGGAGCTTCAACCTTCTGTGTTAATTACATGCCAGAAAGAAGGTGTCAATCTTTAGAATAGTCAAAATTTGATTGGAAAAATACCAGAAAAGAATGTTTCTTTAAAAAGTATGTTTACAAAAAACACTGGAACACTCACTTATTTTTGTCTATAGTTGTTTATGTGTGTGTATATAATTGATATTTATTCACAGATGTCTGTATCAGTATGAGTTGAGAGAGCTTTAAACTGTGAAATCAAATTGACTATGGAAGTTAGCATTTTAGCTTTTACAAAACATTAAGAAATGTAACATTTAATTTTCAAGAAAAAGATCACATCTGTTGAATATTCTGCCTTTTTTTTTGATTCATGTGGTAGACAGTTTTATTACTACCTGGGTTCTAATACCTTTTCCACTCCTTAATGTGTGACCTTAGGCAGTTCACTTAACCTCTCTGTGTCTCCGTTGCTGCCTTTGTAAAATGGGGATAATCCTCATGGATTGTGGTAATTTAATAAGATAAATAAATGGCCTTAGACTGGTGCCTGGTACATGGAAGTAATTAGTAAATTGCTAGTTGCTATTATTATTTTTATTATAATTACTGGCATACAAATAGTTGTCTCTCAGAGCTACTGGAGATTGTGGAATAGAGCCAACTTTTCTCATCTCCATGGTTACTATCAGCGATGTAAGAGCAGGGAAGCATTAATTGTTGGTTAATTGGTTGTAATTCTTTTATCAAATAGTTAATTTAATAGATTGTTTTATTTACCATTTAGGTTGCCAAAGCTTCTTTCCAGAGGAACAATGATGCCTTGGACGCTGCGCTGTTCTACCTTTCCATGAAGAAGAAAGCAGTAGTGTGGGGTCTGTTTAGGTAAGTTCCCTCAACAATGAACATGATTGACTGGGATGAAGATTGTGCTGCAGATATTCTGATGCTTTTGAAAGTACTTAGATACGTGAGTGTGATCAGATCAGCTTACTTTTCTGTATCCTGGTTCCTTTATCTGCAAAAAATGGGTATAATATTGGTTCAGCGTAACCTAAAGGGTGGGATGTTGTTAAAAAAAAAAAGTTGATAGAAGCACTTTGAAAAGTAAACAGTGTGTCCTGTTTATGTATATGCAAGGAGTTTGAGCTTTCCTTACCACAAGTGAAGAGAAGCTTGGTAAGAGATACCTATTACTGAAATTATTTTAGATGGGTGTTTGAGGTTATTTTCACATGTTCTGCAAAGGATTCAAAATATTTTAGATTTCCCTTAGCCACTGATACTTGTGTTCTTCTTTCCAGATCACAGCATGATGAAAAGATGACAACATTTTTTAGCCACAACTTTAATGAAGATAGGTGGCGTAAAGCTGCTTTGAAAAATGCTTTCTCTTTACTTGGAAAACAACGCTTTGAACAATCTGCTGCTTTTTTCTTGTTAGCTGGTTCATTGAAAGATGCCATAGAGGTATAAATAAGAAAACATGCTGTGAGATACTTGTAGGAGATTGAAAATCTGAAGACGTTATAGAGTAGACTGATTTTCTTTCTTTCTTTCTTTCTTTCTTTTTTTTTTTTTTTAGTTTGTAATACTGAAATTTATTTCACTAATTGAATTATAAATTAAATTTTTTAAAAGATTTTATTTCTTTACTTGACAGATCACAAGTAGACAGGCAGGCAGAGAAAGAGGAAGAAGCAGGCTCCCCACTGAGCAGAGAGCCCGATGTAGGGCTTGATCCCAGGACCCTGGGATCATGACCTGAGCCAAAGGCAGAGGCTTAACACACTGAGCCACCCAAGCACCCCTAAATTAAATTTTTTTAAATCCGAAAACTTGTGTGTAATAAATTATATTACAGATTTGTAAAGCTCATTATAATGTAATTCTACATACTGAATTGCCTTTTTGTTTTTAAAAGATTTTATTTATTTATTTTGAGAGAGAGAGCGAGTAAGAGAGAACATGAAAGGGTAGAAGGTCAGAGGAAGAAGCAGACTCCCTGTGGAGCTGGGAGCCTGATGTGGGACTCCATCCTGGGACTCCAGGATCATGACGTGAGCCAAAGGCAGTCGCTTACCCAACTGAGCCACCCAGGCGCCCTGAATTGCCTTTTTAAAAAAAAAAATTATGTTCAGTTGGATTGTAATTTTCTGTCTTATGTTTGTAAAGACAGAGAATACAGAGAACTGAAATAGTGGTGTAGTGATAAACGGAATTATAAATCAATTCAGGTGTGAAACATAAACCAGAAATTTTTATATAGAGAATATTACATTTCAAATATATATATATATATATAAAATGACTAATGAATATTTTCTTCCTAGCCATCTTACGATTGTGAACTATTTGAAGTATGTGTAGGTCACAGCCTCCTTCTCTGGGGTAGATAGGAAGCTACTTTAAGTTCTTTTTTTTCCTAAATGAAATTCATAGATAAGGAACTGAAATTGCTATTCATATTGTTTTGTAATATAGTTGTCTTAGTTATAGAAAAATGAATGAAGAGGTAAAACTGTATTTTTTGATACATATACCTGGCAGTTGATTATGAGAGAAGTTATAGGGGCACCTGGGTGGCCCAGCTGGTTGAGCATCTGGCTCTTGATTTAGGTTCCGGTCATGATCTCAGGGTCCTGAGATCGAGCCCCACATCAGGCTCCATGATCAGTTGACAGTCAGCTTGAGATTGTCCTCCCTCTAACCCTCCTCCCCCTTTCCCCGCTCGCTTATTCTTGCTCATAAATAAATAAATCTTTAAAAAAGAGAAATTATGAATGTTACTGTTTATTTATGAGATCTTCCCACTAAGATACTTACTGTCATTATGAACAATCCATACCAGTGAGGGAAAAATAGAAATAATTGGAAGTAATACATAATAGAAGAAAAAGGAAATACCCAACAAAAAGAAATTCTCTACATTTAGAATTAGTCACATTTTCAAAAATTATCTCTGGTGTATGATTTTTTTAAAATAACGAATATTTATGATTTTGAAATAGGAAGTTTCAGGTAATCAGGAGAAGGAGTTGATTGAGAGATACTTTTATTGCCTGAATGACCTCAAATTTTCTATATGAGTAATTACATTAGAATATAAATTAGAGTAAAAATAGAATTATGACTTTATTTCATATGTTATTTGTTACTTAATTAGAAGGTTTTTTAAAAATAGTAATAGTTATGTTTATGCGGACATGTATTTGGGAATTAAGAGGAACTGATATATGTAAATTCAAATGTCATAAGTATATTTAATTTTAAATTAGTATTATTAATTTAAATTGACGTAAGTCTGAGGTGATCTTGATATTTGTCTTATGCTTATTTTATAAATGATCTTTCTAGGCCAGAAACTGCTAAGTTCTAGCTTCTTATTCTTTTTTATAGCTATTCTTTAATCTATCAGGTAGTCATTTGCTTGAATTACTGTCTCAACCTCTGTACCCCTCCCACAACTATAAGAATATAAATGGTAGATTTCAGGATATCAGTGGAATATTCCATATCACTAAGTAATTGTCATTAAATAAGTATTTCTTAATATTTGAATTTACAGGTATGTCTTGAAAAAATGGAAGATATTCAGCTAGCCATGGTTATTGCCCGTTTGTATGAATCCGAATTTGAGACGTCATCCACTTATATATCCATCCTAAATCAGAAGATTCTGGGTTGCCAAAAGGATGGCTCAGGATTCGATTGCAAAAGATTACATCCTGATCCTTTCCTGCGTAGTCTTGCCTATTGGGTAATGAAAGATTATACCCGAGCTTTGGACACATTATTGGAGCAGACCCCAAAGGAGGATGATGAACATCAAGGTAGGACATTTCTGGGTTTCTCTTTTTTTTTTAGGATATTATTTTTAAGTAATTTCTACACCCAGGGTGGGGTTCACACATATGAAAAGAGTCATATGCTACCAGCTGAGCCGGCCAAGTGCCCCTCTTTTTCTTTTTTAAAAGAAGGCTGTTTCTGAACTTTAATGTTTATTTAGGAAAAAAATACAAAACAAAAACCAATTATATTGAACTGAAGCATACATGATGTTTACATATTGTATCGTTCTTTCCATATAATCATCTAGCTGGTGGTGTTTTGTTTCTTAAGTAGAAATTTTGGCTGTTGCACGCACTGGTTTAGTGCATGGACCTTTATTCTTGTGTGATAAGCTTTCTTTACTTCTAGTTCTCCCAAATAATTTGGATTTTTTTGAAGCATCTGGAAGGCATTTATTAGCACTCTTTGCAATAATTTTTTAAAAATGGAACATTCTAAGTGTCAATAGGATAGTTAAATGAATTATAGTATATCCATACTACAGAAATAACGTGCCATTAGAAATGAGGCAGATTGATGTGTTAATATGTGCTGTAGTAGTTAGTGAAACAAGTGAGATGCAGAGTGGAGTAATTCTTGTTGCATTTTATTTACATATGCATGTCGCAATCGTGTGTGTGTTTACCTACTGGGTCTAGTCTCCTTCTTCCTCTCCCTTTGTTGTTTTCTGGAATAAATCAAAAGAAACTGAATACAGGGGTGCCTGGGTTGCTCAGTCAGTTAAGTGCTCAGATCATGACCTCAGGGTTGTGGGATCCAACCCCGTTCTGGGCTCAGTGCTGCTTAAGAACCTGCTTAAGATTCTCTGTCTCTCCCCCGCCCCCTCCTGACTCATGCTCATTCTTGCTCCCTCTTAAAAAAAAAAATAAAATAAAATAAAAAAGAAACTGAATACTGGTTACTGGTTACCTTTGGAGAATAGTGTGGGGAGATTCAAGCTTTTACTTTGCATTTTCCTTGCATACAAGCAAAATGCATACAAGCATTTTCCTTGCTGAGTTATAACTGAATGATGAGTATTAGTACTTGGAGGGCACTTGTGATAAGCACTGGGTGTTACATATAAGTGATGAATCACTGAATTCTACTCCTGAAACCAGTATTACCCTATATGTTAACTAGAATTTAAATAAAAACTTGAAAAAAAAATTTTTGTTATAAAAAAACCTACATGGATAAAGAGATTAGGGACCCATTTTTACTTTCTTCTTTATAAAGAAGAAATATTTTATTTTTATTTTTATTTTTTTTTTAGATTTTATTTATTTGTCAGAGAGAGAGGGAGAGAGAGCAAGCACAGGCAGACAGAATGGCAGGCAGAGGCAGAGGGAGAAGCAGGCTCCCTGATGAGCAAGGAGCCCGATGTGGGACTCAATCCCAGGACGCTAGGATCATGACCTGAGCCGAAGGCAGCTGCTTAACCAACTGAGCCACCCAGGCGTCCCAAGAAGAAATATTTTAATATATAGTATTAAAAATTTTAGAGGAAAGGATATTAAACCTTTAGAAGAAAAATAAGTATCTGAGTTTCCTGGGTAATTTTAATAAAATGTGCACATTTTTATAGAAGGTTCTTTTTATTTCTGCTTTCTAGGTTAATTTTTTAAAAACTTGTTATTGTGGAAACTGCAAATATATGTAAAAGAGTGAATAATAGATACTGAAAGTCTGTGAATCCATCACCCAACTTCAGTAGCTATCAACTTAGACCGACTTTGCGTCATATACACCATCCTTTTTACCTCCTCCCATTCTCAACATAGATTTATTTTGAAGCAAATTTCAGCATATCATTTCTTTTATAAATATTTCAAAATGAATCTCTAAAAAGTAAGGACTCTTAAAACAACACATGTCACTGTAACAAAATTTGATTAGTAATCATGAAATGGGCAGTGTTCAGATTTTCCTGGTTGTCTCATAAAATCTTATACAATTAATTTGTTTGAATCAAGATTCAGATGAGGGGCACCTGGGTGGCTCAATGGGTTAAAGCCTCTGCCTTCGGTTCAGGTCATGATCCCAGGGTCCTGGGATCGAGCCCCACATCGGGCTCTCTGCTTAGCAGGGAGCCTGCTTCCTCCTCTCTCTCTTTCTCTGCCTGCCTCTCTGTCTACTTGTGATCTCTGTCTGTCAAATAAATAAATAAATAATCTTAAAAAAAAAAAAGATTCAGATGAAGCATATATGTTACAATGGGTTGAGGTGCCTCTTTGATCTATTTTGTTTTATTTTCTTTTAAAATTGTATTGATTATTATTTGAGTGAGAGCACAAGCGGGAGGGGGTGTGGTAGAGGGAGAAATAGACTCCCTGCTGAACAGGGAGCCCCGCACGGGACTCAATCCCAGGATCATGACCTGAGCTGAAAGTAGATGCTTAACCGATGGAGCCACCCAGGTGCCCTCTTTTGTCTACTTTAATCTACAGTTTTTCCTTCTTCCTTTTTCTTGTTCCTTGTAATACTTTTGTTAAAGAATGTTCACTTCACGGTTTCTCACTTTTTAGAATTTGTTGGTTTTGTCCCTTTTGTGTCACTTCATGTGTTCCCCCCATGTTCTCTATATGTCTTATAAATTGGTAATTAAGATTCTAGATGCTTTTATTAGATTTTTGGCAGAAATATTTTATGGTGGTGTGGAGTACCTCTGTCAGGGAACACATATTGTTTGCTTGTTTTGCTTTTTGTTGCATTAAGAGCCATCAGTTACCACTGCATAGATCCTTTATTTCATTAATGTTTATAAAATGATGATACTCTTCCTTTATGAGTTGGAATACTTCTCTAGAAGTACAGTCTCCCTTAGCTCTTAGATTACTCTAAAATCCAGTAGTATACGTAGTGAAGGAAACATCAGTGTTTGATTCTTTCACTTTATCAGTTTTCAAAATAATAATTTGGTTCACTAATATACTACAAAGGCAACTAATTAGCTTTTATATTTATTTGAGTTATTTGAACTCACAGATTTAGATAGATTTGTGTTTGACTCCATTGTGGTTTATTATTGTGGATGCTCAGATTATCTCACTTTTAACCAGTGGGAACCTCTACAAGTTCTTGAATCCTTTTGATGTTATTCTTTGATAGTTTCTTTGCTTTCTGTTAGGGCATGCTGTTTTAGGCTCCTCTTGTACATCTCATGCCCCAGGCCTGGAAATGGCCATTCTCTCTAAGAATCCTTGTTCCTTTGAATGGGGAATAATAGAGACTACATCCTGGGCATACAGATCCTCATTTGCCGTCGGTTTGGTCATTGTGTCTAGGCTGTTTTCATGAATGGAGCCAGGATTTTTTTTTTAACCTGAGAATTTGTGAGTTCACATTGAAATTTTTATTTCAGTATAGATTAATAGATTTCTTTTTGAATTTCATATTTGTTTCTTAAAATGAAAAGCTTGAATTCTCATAGCCTTAACATGTTTGTTATTTTATATGTATATGATAGGTTCAGAATAATGATGCAAAAATTTTTCATAGCAACATGATTACTGAGGACAGGTTAAGCTGTGATTTTTGTTTTTATGGTATATCCCAGTAAGGATGTGCAGCCAGACTACTTATTCTAAAGTCACTTTGTAGTACCTCTTTGTGTGGTTATGCCACAAGCTTGACATACAGAATCACTTATTTAATTTTGCTGATACTTTTTTGTGATTTTTTTCAAATGTAATTTTTCTGTTAAAATTATATAAAATATTGGGGCACCTGGGTGGCTCAGTGGGTCAAAGCCTCTGCTTTGGCTCAGGTCATGATCCCAGGGTCCTGGGATCGAGCCCCGCATCAGTCTCTCTGCCCAGCAGGGAGCCTGCTTCCTCCTCTCTCTCTCTGCCTGCTTCTCTGTCTACTTGTGATCTCTGCCTGTCAAATAAATAAATAAAATCTTTAAAAAGAAAATTATATAAAATATTGACATGGCTTTGAAATATATAAAACCACGGTATTTTCAGAGGGATCTAGCTTCTTTCCATTCCTATTGGAATCTGATCTCTCCATTCCTATTCTTCCCTCCCTTTTTAGGGAACCAACTAAACATATTTTTGGGGGGTGTTTCTTTCCATTTAAAAAATAGAAACAATATTAAAAAAATGTAAATAATATTTAAGTATCCTTTACTGTGAGGAAATGCTGACATAGTTATTCTTTTATAATTTAAGTACAAATTAACATAATACCTTGTGATTTTATGTTTTACTTCTGTAGTTATCATCAAATCTTGTAACCCAGTGGTGTTTAGTTTCTACAACTACCTTCGAACGCATCCTTTGCTTATTCGAAGAAACCTTGCCTCCCCTGAAGGAACTTTGGCAACCTTAGGTCTCAAAACTGAAAAAAACTTCGTTGATAAAATTAACCTTATAGAAAGGAAATTATTCTTTACCACTGCCAATGCTCATTTTAAAGTTGGATGCCCTGTTCTAGCCTTGGAGGTACTTTCCAAAATTCCAAAAGTTACCAAAATATCTGCCTTACCTTTGAAAAAAGGTCAGCCTGACTTGATTCCTAAAAAGACAGATGGTGAACCTTCAGAATCAAAGACTATGAGCGATGACAGTGGGCGTTCTGGCATTGACTGGTCTGGTGTAACTTCATCACAGTTTGACTGGAGCCAGCCAATAGTAAAAGTGGATGAGGAGCCTCTTAATCTTGATTGGGGTGAAGAGCATGACAGTGCCTTAGAAGAAGAGGAAGAAGATGCTGCTGGTTTAATAATGAAAAGTGCAGATGCCAGGGAGACAGACAGACAAGATCAGAAAGCCTCAGACCCTAATGTATTACTGACTCCTCAGGAAGAGGACTGTCTGGAAGGTGATACTGAAGTTGACGTGATTGCTGAGCAATTAAAATTCAGAGCTTGTTTAAAGATCCTTATGACTGAGCTAAGAACACTGGCTACAGGTTATGAAGTAGATGGTGGAAAACTCAGATTTCAGCTCTATAACTGGCTTGAAAAGGAAATCGCTGCCTTGCATGAGATATGTAACCATGAATCAGTTATTAAAGAATATGCCAGGAAAACACATCCCAAGGTAGAGAGTGATCTTCTGGACCAGGAAGAGATGATGAACAAACCAGATATAGGTTCCTATGAGCGCCACCAAATAGAAAGACGGAGATTGCAGGCAAAACGGGAACATGCAGAAAGACGAAAGTTGTGGTTACAGAAAAACCAAGATCTCCTGAGAGTGTTTCTTAGTTACTGTAGCCTTCACGGGGCCCAGGGTGGTGGTCTGGCCTCGGTAAGGATGGAACTCAAATTTTTGCTACAAGAATCACAGCAGGTATGAACTTCACGCTTGTTTTCAATCTTGGTTATTTTAATGATTTTAATGGCTCTTTATACCAGTTACCTAAATATGTCTAGCCCCTTGGTTCGTAGGAGGAGGATGTTTCTGCTCTGCATGGGTCTGTGGAGATCAGAGCTTTAGTGATTATAAGTAGGTGTAACAGCTGAGAGCACAGCTGTGTCCTACTCATCTTTCTATCTTCTGCATCTCGCAGAGCAACTGGTACAGGTTGGGTGCTCAATAAATTTTTGTAGAATGAATGAATAAATACATACAGCTTTTATTCAGTTGTTCATCACCAATATTTTTATCATGTAACTACTAACTGATTTTTTTTCTCCATTTTAAGTGCTCTGAAAAAAAATAATCCACTGTTACCCACAGGAGACCACAGTGAAGCAACTCCAGTCTCCACTTCCGTTGCCCACCACCCTACCTCTGCTTTCAGCAAGTATTGCTTCAACAAAAACAGTCATAGCTAACCCTGTATTATACCTAAATAATCACATCCATGATATACTTTACACTATTGTTCAGATGAAAACACCACCTCATCCCAGTGTTGGAGATGTGAAGGTAATGTAAAGTTTATGATTGGTTGATACTGTATACACTGAGAAGGTAAATATGTTAAGCTTGTCTTCTGGTTTGAACTTGGAGGAAGTTTCTTAAAGTGCTCCTCATCTTCTACTACCCCAGTCCTGGGCAATGGAAGACTTTATGGAAAAGTAATTTGAGACAGGCAAATACATTTTGATTATAAAGTTTTCTAGACCATATTCTTGCCTCTTAATATTCCTTTAAATCTTCCATTTCCCTTAAATGAACCATCAATTTAGAAATGTTAATGACTGTATGCCAGGATATTATGAGAATATAAACTCAGGGAATATCTTTGGCAGAACCATGACTGATCAGAAATATCCCAGAGAAAGTATCCTCGCTACTATTTCCCTGAAGATTATGTGTGTTGGAGTCTCTGCTGTATCAGGGGCAAACAGGGGTTTGACAGACTTACTACCTGCAAATGAAACCCCATACCTTGTGCTGAAAACTCAAGAACAGCTGGATTCGAAGAAAACACTAGGAAGCTTGGGAGGATTTGGAACTGATCAGACTACCTCTGTGCTACCCTGTGTGTATTGGTGCTACGCGTTTCCAGTTCCAGTGGCTGATGTCATTTCCAGTCCCCAACATTTTTGGTTTTTACTTCTCTTGTTTAAAAGGCACGTTTGACCTCTGGTAGTGCATTCTTCTGAAGGACCCCCAATTTTTTGGTTACATCAGCCTATTAGAGACTTCTAATCCATAGCGTGAATTAATCTGTATTAGTGTTTTAGCAGAGATTACTTAAATTATTCATTAGGTGAATATGGACACTTGGAAAAGGCATTAAATGCATATACATTCTAAGTAAACATTTCCATCTCCTTGAAATTTGGATAAGGCTTTCAAAGAGGATGAAACTATTTCTAAGGTCCCATAAAATTTAAGACTTTATGAGTCTGAAAATGTTGATTCAGTATGTTTATTTTTTAGGATGTAGTTTTTATACTGATAATTTTTAAACTTTCTAAATTTAAAATTCTAAGAGTATGCACTAGTCATAAGTACTGAGTAAACTACTTGCTCTCTGAAAAATCAGCCATTTCACACAGTGATTGATATATCTAAACATTTAATTCAATCTTATTGATAAGATCAAGTATTTATTTTCATCAAGGGCAATTTTATAAGGCAGTTTAAGTAAAAGCTCAGAAAATTGTGTACTATTTTCGTTCTGCTTTTTTGGAATATTAATCTTTAAGCTAACCATTACCAGGTAGAGCAGTCCCCGTAATAGATGATTGGCACTTTGCTCAGGCTCACAGTGAGTAAATATTTGATAAAGATGTGTCTAAATCAGTTAGCTTTGTTGTGGGCATGCATATTTAGTTGGGTAAGTGTTATTTTAGAAGGTTTAAAGTAGAGTTAATAGTCTAGGATCTAGTCTTATTTATAATATTGCTAGTTTGCTGGGTATTTTCTAATAGGTAAGATATTAATGTTATATAGAAATGTCCGCATGAAACGTAATTGTGGCTGTTTGGTTTCAGGTGCACACCCTTCATTCACTAGCAGCATCACTTTCTGCATCAATTTACCAGGCATTATGTGACAGTCATAGCTACAGGTAAAAAAAAAAAAAATGCTAAGTTATTAATACAGCAAAAGCATTCAACTGTGCTAGAGTTATATCAAAGTTCTATTTCCTAGGGATGGAAAAATCCTCAAATATGACTGCCATGGGGATGGCTGGGTGGCTCAGTCAGTTGAGTGTCTGCCTTGGGCTCGGGTCATGATCTCAGGGTCCTGGGATTGAGTCCCACGTCGCGCTCCCTGCTCAGTGAAGAGCCTCCTTCTCCATCTGCCTGCTGCTCCCCCTGCTTTTGCTCTCTCTCTCTGACAAATAAATAGGTAGTTAAAAAAACAAAATATGACTGCCATGTATACTCTAATAGGTGAGAGAGAATGAGAAATAAGATAACTTTGTTTAATTTAGCTGTCACCTGGGCACCTGGGTGGCTCAGTGGGTTAAGCCTCTGCCTTCAGCTCAGGTCATGATCTCAGGGTCCTGGGATCGAGCCCCACATCGGGCTCTCTGCTCAGCGGGGAGCCTGCTTCCCCCTCCTCTTCTGCCTGCCTCTCTGCCTGCTTGTGATCTCTGTCAAATAAATAAAATCTTAAAAAAAAAATTTAGCTGTCACCTAGTAACAACAGAGGCGTATAAAAAATTACAAATAGTAAATGGCAATTATCATCATCGCTGTCTTTTTTGATTTTAAAAGAATTTTTTCTCTTCAAAATAATTTATAATATGAAGTTTTCTAATTTTTTCCCTTAAGAACCATTTCTTTTAGAATTGGATTAGCTCCTATTTGTTTAATTGGTTTTCAGTTGAAAGAGTTTTTAAAAAACTCAAAAAGTACATTTCTTACATAGAATTAATTAAAATCAGTTTTACTTACCCATTTGCATATAATATAAAAGTCTTTGGAAGTGATATTAATGAGAGTAATGGTTAAAATTTTCCTAAAGGTCATATTACCTTTATCAGTATATACTGTGCATTTTAATGATGAGGGAAATGTAAGTAGTAAGAGATTAAATGACTTGGAAGGATAACCTTGCTTTAAATAAATTATATTAAATGAAAAGTTTGTAATATAAATAGAATCACATTAAATTTATATTAAACAAAAGTCTCTATTTTTTCTTGTAAATTTAGCAGCTTTTTGTGAGAAGACTTGGTATTACAAAAGGTATTACTCCCTTAAAATGGCCTGTACTCAGCTTTTAGTCTAATGAGGACCCCTCTAAGTAACTACAAAGACTTGGATATGTAAATAAGGAAAAAAGAGTTTATTTAATTGACTATGATCATCTTAATGATCAAAAACAACTTGTTTGATATCAGTCACTGGTTAAAATGGCACCAAATGAGAATTCAAATAAATATTTTTAAAATATATATTTTCTCATCTTTAGGCTATGATTGACTCTTAAAGGAGTTAGCTTTACTTTTTGCTTTTATATTTTCCCCAGCTCCACAAAGATGAGGGAAATAAATATTGAGGCACATTTGGCTTTAGGATTAGATACTTCTAAGGTATGAGTCTCCAGATTTTAGTTCATATTTTAATTCAAGGTTAAGCTCGCACAACTTTGCTGAACTAAGAAATGCAAGAAAGTAGTACCCTGAAACTTCCTAAAAGAGTCTAGTACCAATTGTAGTCTTCTTCCTCTCAGATTCCTTTTTTTTTTTAAATAAAAATGGGTGAATTTAGAAAAGATTTTCAATTATTAAGTGACATCCAGAAAAGATTTTAAAAAGACTGAAGGTCATATTCCTCAAACCAATATTACAATGTATGTTAACTGTTTAGAATTTTTTCTTTTCTTCTTCTTCTTCTTTTTTTACCTCTTAAAGTAACCTCTATGCCCAACATCTTCGTCTTGAACTCATGACACTGAGATCAAGAATCGATGTTCTACCAACTGAGCCAGCCAGGTGCCCCTCAACTAACTAGAATTTAAATAAAAACTTAAAACATGAAAAAAAATGACTAAATGTCATTATAATCATTTAAATGAACTATATATAAAGTGCAGTTGCTTTTTTACCTCTGGTAGAATGCTAAATTACTGAACCTTATTTGTATCAGCAGTCAAACAGAAGGAAACCAGTTTACAGGAATGGCTTATCAGGGACTTCTTTTAAGTGATCGCCGAAGGCTGAGGACAGAAAGCATTGAAGAGCATGCAACACCAAATTCTTCTCCTGCTCAATGGCCTGGTGAGAGTTTAAGTGTTCCTGTTTGTTTGTTTTTGTTTTTTTAAATCTACTATTTGGTATTCCATTTTAAAAAGTTATTAACTGGTTTCCTGATTGTTGTTCTTTGTGGATTTGGTGAATGGTTTTTTATTTGTTTGTTTTTGATGATGTTTTCTGCCATGGATTAGGAATTCTTAAGTACTGTAATGTTGTCTGAAGACTCAGAAAGTTAAGGCTTCAAAACCCAGCTGTGTTGACCAGCATAAAAAAGCAAGGTTTAACATCTTTCCTAAGGGTGAGCACATCCTCTTCCTTATCCTTAGAAATCCTAAATTAGGGAGCAGTGTCACAGAGATATTTTCACAGATGTGCCAGAAGGACTACAGTTATTCTCGAGTGTAAATTTGTATGTGGGGATAAGAGTGACCGTTCCGTGGCACTTCTTTCATGCTGTCAGTCCTTCTCTTCTCTGGTTAGCTCTCCTTCTCATTCTCCACATCAGTTAATTCACACCTTCTCCACTTTCTTCAAACCTTTTCCTGATCTGCTCTGTCATTTAGTTTTTACTCTACTTGCTTTATAACTGATTGTTGTGAAGAGTGGCAGTAGAAATAAGTGACAGTGTGTATTTAATATCCACTTATGCATAAGTTTCTGCAAACATTGTCTTCATTTTAATTTTTGTATAGCTTTTTACCCAGATTCTCCAAATGTTAGTATTTTGCTGTACCTTGTTTACCATTCATCCCTCTCTCTCACTGTGTGTACATATGTATTTTTTCTGAAGTATTTGAGAGTAAGTTGCAGACATGATACCCTTTTACATCTAAATATATCAGTGTATCTTTCCTAAAAACAGACATTCTCTTACATAACCATAGCACAGTTTTTAAATTCAGCATCTTCACATTGGTACAATATTGTTCTTCTAAACCATAGATCTTTCAGAAATTTCCCAGTTGTCCCACTCATGTCTTCCCTATAACATTTATTTGTAATGTCTCATGAGTCTCCTCTGATACCGACTAGTTCTTCATTCTTTTTTTTTTTTTTTTTGTCTTTCATGATTGACAATTTTGAAGAGTACTAGCCAGTTATGTTTTAGAATGTCCCTCAATTTGGGTTTTCCTGGACTTTTATTAATATTAGACTCAGGTTATGTATTTATAGCAAGGATAGCACAAAAGAGATATGTGCCCTTAGTGCAGAATAGCAAGAGGCAAGTGATGTCGATTGGTTCCATTACTGGTGCTGTTAACTTTGACCACTTGTTAAGATAGTTTTTGCCAGATTTCTCACGTGTCAAGCTACTCTTTTTTCTTTGCAATTAATAAGTTTCTTTTGAAGAGAGTTTTAGACTGTGTAAAATATTATACTTTTACCCACTAATTTTAGCATCCAGTGATGATTCTTACCTGAATCAGATATTACTGTGGGGATAATTGGATGGTGATTTTTTTCTGATTTTATATCATTCCTTCCACTTTTAGTTGAAATTGTACTATAAGGAAGAGCTTTCCTTTCTCTCCTTTTTATTTATTCACTCATTTATTAGTATAAACTTAATGGGTCTTATCTCATTCCATAGGCTATAATCCATTTCTGTCATTTATTTCATTGCTCAGTTTATGGATATGATAAATATTATGTAATATAGATACATAATTTTGGTTAAGTTACAAATTTGGATTTTTTTCTTCTGGAGCTTTCTGCTGATATACTTCTTATTATATACCCTAACAGGTGTGAGCTCACTCATTAATCTCTTGAGTTCAGCTCAAGATGAAGATCAGCCAAAACTGAACATTTTGTTGTGTGAAGCTGTTGTTGCTGTTTACTTAAGTTTATTGATACATGCTCTAGCTACAAATTCTTCCAATGAACTGTTTCGACTTGCAGCCCACCCATTAAATAATCGAATGTGGGCTGCTGTTTTTGGAGGGGGTGTGAAACTTGTTGTGAAACCTCAAAGGCAATCAGAAAATATTTCAGGTAAGATAAATTTGACACAAATAATGTATATAAATGTAAATAATTTCCAGTGTTAAAGTAAATTATTTTTTAATGTTTTAAGAATTTTTATTTTGAAAATCAGTGATGTTTAAATTCCCCCCCCCCGAATTTTTTTTTTTTTTTAGTGATATTTAAATTATAATCACTCTGGTTAGGATAGTAAATAACTAACTCAATATTTGAATAAAAAATACAGTTTCAGTTCAACATTTTTTGATAAACCAGGACACATTTGAGGTAGATAAGAAATAGAGGACGAGTAAAGGTAAGTGAGGAGTCTGTTAAAGAATGGAAAGGAAAAGGATAGTTTTTAGAGAAGGAAGATTTAAATAAATCCTCATAATTTTTATGGACTGTACCAGCAATTGCTTCAGATTAGGTTCACGGTCATGCATAAGATAGCCTTTCCAGTCATGCATGTGGTTTTTAAAGTTCCATTTTCTGTCTTTTTTTCTTCTCTCACATACTAGAATGTATTTTTCATTCCCCTTTTTAAGATGGTAGGATATGGTGAGGTATAGACTGATGCCATGGGAAAGGTTTCCGTCTTGGTGCTGAAACATCTCAATTTATCCTTAGAAATTGTCCTGTTACAGATGAGGAATCAGTGGCACAGAGTTTAAAGGGCACGGTTCTAATCTATGTCCTTACTGCCCAAGGTTGAATATTATTTTTAAAAATATATTTATTTATTTATTCTTTTGTCTGAGAGTGTGTGTGCCCAAGCAAGGGGAGGGGTGGGGGCAGGGGAAGAGGGAGAGAGAGAATCTTGAGCAGACCCCATGATGAGCATGGAGCCTGACACAGGGCTCGATTTCATGAACCTTGAGATCATGACCTGAGCCAAAATCAAAAGTCAGATGCTTAACCAGCTGAGCCACCCAGGTGCCCCTGCCCAATGTTGAATTAAATGTAAGTCTGTAAGTCAAAGTACGGAAGGAGATCTTACCCACTTTCATTGCTTTCACTCCCACTATTTTTAGGAGGGTGACTCTTCATCCTTATCTAGTTCCTACCTTGTTATAATCTACCTTGAATTTGAAAGTTTTCCCCTTAAATTCCCCTTTCTCTTCCTGAATTTTCTATTATTTTTTCATGGTAATTCATTCATTGAATGAATTAATGCTTAAAACCTCTGAGTACACATTATGTGCATTCACTTAAAACCTACTGCATACCAAGCAGTGTTCTAGGCTTTGGGGTGAATAACACAGTCAAGTCCCTTACCTTCTTGGAGCTTACATCTAGTGGAAGGAAATTCACAGTAAAAAAATTAACAAATAAATATTTCAGTTATGATAAGAACTTTGATAAAAATACAGCAGAGTAGGTGGCAGGTGATGAAGTAAAGCATGTAATACAAGAACAGTCTGGAATGGTCATAAAACACGTTTCTGATGACTGAGCAGAGTTCTGGGGAAGTCAGGGATCATGCCAGACAGGTATCGGGGGCCAGAGACTTTCAGGCAGGTGGTTAAAGGAGGAATGAATGAGTTTGGCCTTTTCCAGGAACTACAGAGGAGGCCAGAGTGGCTGTCTTGAGCTGGGAGAGTTTGGACAGAGATAGGGTAAGACAGCAAGCTGAGGGCGAGGTCATTTAGGATTTCATGGATGATGGTAAAGACTTCAATTGTTGTTTTAAAGGAAGATAGGAAATTACTGGCAGGAGTGACCTAATCTGATTTAAGTTTTCACTGGGCCTACTCTGGCTATTGTATGGAGAATAGACTATACAACAAGAATAAAAGAGGAGGCTATTGCAGTAGTCCACTTGAAAGAATATGTGGATACACCAAGTGTGGTATATACAGAAATGGAGTGTTACTCAGCCATTAAAAAGGAGCAAAGCACTTATACATGCTACAACCAGCAGGAAGCTCAAAAATATGCTAAGTGAAAGAAGCCAGACACCCCACTCATCGAGGAGGACTCTGATTCTCCCTCTGCCCCTCCCCACTACTTGTGTGTTCTCTCTCTCTCTCAAATAAATACAATATTTTAGAATTTTGATTTCCTGTAGTGAGTTTTTAAGAGAGGAGTGGGTTGACTTATACTTTGTGGCCGTCCTCTGTATAATTAGGTGTTTGCTTTATGTGTTCCTTTTATCTAACGGATTCTCAGTCTTGACCACCCACCGTACTAGTTTGCCCTCCTGAGGTGATCATCCTCCATCTTCTCTCTGGTTGACGGAGCAAACCGTGCCTCACCCTCTGACTAGCTCAGGAAGCGTTAGTGAGGATCGCTCATAGAATAAGCTCCCAGCTTCACACCCGCAGCCGTGGTCTATCCTAACTCTGGACTGTTCTTGTTATTCCCCTCCCCACTGCCTGTCGGGCAAAAATAGTTTACTTCTTGTCGACCAGGTAAAAAAGAAAGAATTGCAAGCTGCAAAATAAAATGTGTGCATTTATTTGTGTTCTTTGGAATTGCAGTCTGGGAGACACAGAGTTGACCGAAATTGAAAGCATGCTCTGGAGGACAAGGGGGCTACGGTTTTTAAGGAGGAAAGAGGGAATGTACGTAACTTGTTTTGAAGGAGATGTGATTGGTGCTGGTAAAGCTACGTTACCCTAATATGTAGGTGATTAGTTGCTAGGACTACTGCTAGGTGAAAAGTCCATTTATGTCTGTTCTAAATGCAGCAGATGCCTTGACTTATAGTGGAGTTCAGCAGCAGTTATGAGACCTGGGGGCAGGACATGCATAAACCTCACTTCCTCAGTGTCCTCCTGGCTCCATTTTAAATAACTTTCTTCACAGTGCTTACTCTAGTTTATTATCTCTGTTATCCTCATTCATCCAAACCTTTAGTCACTGGTTTCTGTTGTTCCTCCTCCTTTTCACATTGAGCTTCTGCCTTCTTTTTTAAAGGTGTGCTTTACACCCTACATCTTCAGTGAATCTTTCTTGAAGAGCATAGCCAGAAATGATCTCTCCAGCATTAATGAATATGCCATTTATTTGATGCATTGTACATACAAATACTTTAATCCCTATTCTGTGCAGCGCACAGGCTGTTCATGGCAAGATATCCTTTGATGCTCTGCCCTCCTCTGCTTCTCTGCCATGATGACTGGAAAACAGATGCAGTAACTAGGAAAGTTTAGAAGCACAGATAGAAGTCATTTAGTCTAAATTAAAACATCACAAGAGTAGGCTGAAAAGTTAACATTAACTCTTTGAATTAATAATGGGAAAATAAATGCTGGGTTTTTTTCCTCTTCTATCTTTATTCAGCACCTCCTGTTCCTTCTGAAGACATAGATAAACACCGTAGGAGATTTAACATGCGAATGCTTGTCCCCGGAAGACCTGTAAAAGATGCTACCCCACCACCGGTGCCTGCAGAGAGACCATCTTACAAAGAAAAATTTATTCCTCCTGAACTTAGTATGTGGGATTATTTTGTTGCAAAGGTAAGGGGTGTGAGGAGCACAAGCTTTGTGTGTGTTTATTATATTAATTCTTATGTAAGCACCACATAGGAATGACAAGGCAGCTTGTGGTTTGAATAACTGCTTTTTATTTCTATTTATTCAAAGATTTTTTTTTTTTTATTTGAGAGAGAGTAGAACCAGCAAGAGAGCATGAGTGGGGGGAGAGGGGCAGAGGGAGAGGGAGTAGCAGACTTGCCACTGAGTGCAGAGCCTAAAACTCGATCACAGGACCCCAGGATCATGACCTGAGCCAAAGGCAGATGCTTAACCGACTGAGCCAGCCAGGCACCCTGAGCAACTATAGTTTGGATATTTAATTTCTCAAGTCCAGAAACTGAATAGTCATTCAGAGATGATCAGATACTTGATGATGATCAAATACTTGATATGGATGAAACAAATGAAAATTACATGGGATTTAGGTCTAAAACAGTAGTCAGATTTATTAACATGTAATCAGTGTCATGGTTTTCTAGTGACTGGAGTACTTGTATCTGCCATCTAGGTTCCCTTCATCTCATTATCAGTAGTTCTTTTAGTCACCATGAAATTAGAGTAAGAGGAGGTGGGTGGATTTTTTTTATTTTTTAAAGATTTTATTCATCAGGCAGAGAGAGCAAGCACAAGTGGGGGGAGGGGCAGAGGGAGAAGCAATCTTCCCACTGAGCAAGGAACCCCATACGGGCCTCAGTCCCAGGACGCTGGGATCATGACCTGAGCCGAAAGGCAGATGCTTAACCAACTGAGCCACCCAGGTGCCCCCCCCCCGGGGAGATTTTTATTACAATTAACTTAAAACCTATAAATTGACTTGTAAAGAATTATAGTTTTTTTTTTAAGAATTATAGTTTTACATGTCTCAGTCTCCATATATAGCTTTTAGAATTTAGAATTAGATTTCCTTCACTGTAGCTCTCTGACAGTTTTCATTAAGTTTCTCCTTTGGTATTTATGTTTCTTTAGACTTTTCTAACTAGTTATGTTGATACTTAAGAAAAACACTTGATTTTTAATATTTCTGTGACATGCGTCTTATTTTTTATTAAAGTGTAGTTGACATAGGATGTTATACTAGTTTCAGGGGTGCAACACAGTGATTCAGCACTTGAACACACTGTGTTGTCCTCACCACAGTAAGTGTAGTCATCAGCTGTCACCATACATATTTTTACAGTATTATTGACTATATTCCCTTATGCTGCACTTTTCATCCCTGTGAATTACTTATTTTATAACTGGAAGTTTGTACCTCTTTATCCCCTCACCTATTTTGCCCATCTCCCACCCCTCTGGCAACCACCAGTTTTTTTCTCTGTATGATTGTTTCTGTTTTTCATTTGTTTTTTATTTTTATTTTTTTTTTAAAAGATTTTATTTTATTAATTTATTTTAGAGAGAGAAAGAAAGCACACATGATCAGAGGGAGGGGCAGAGGGAGAAGCAGACTCCCTGCTGAGTGGGGCTCAAGCAGAGAACCCGGAGATCATGACCTGAGCCCAAGTCAGCCACTTAACTCTCTGAGCCACCAAGCACCCCAGTTTGTTTTTTAGATTCTATATATAAGTGAATCATGTGGTATTTGTTTTTTCTGATTCATTTCACTTAGCATAATGTCCTACAGGTCATCCATGTTGTCACAACTGGCAAGATCTCATTCTTTTTCATGTCTGAGTAATATTTCTCTCGGTGTGTGCTTATCTTCTTTATATATTCATCTATCAGTGACTTTGAGGTTGCTTGCATAACCTGGCTATTATGATTAATGCTATAGAAATATTTCTTTCTTTTTTTTTTTTTTAAGATTTTATTTATTTATTTGACAGAGAGATCACAAGTAGAGAGGCAGGTGGAGAGAGAGGAGGAAGCAGGCCCCCTGCTGAGCAGAGAGCCTGATGCGGGGCTCGATCCCAGGACCCTGAGACCATGACCCGAGCTGAAGGCAGAGGCTTTAACCCACTGAGCCACCCAGATGCCCCTGTAGAAGTATTTCGGTTGTAGCTAGCTGTCAGTTATTTTATGGAATCTGAGAGTTTTGCCTAGTTTTCTTGACCTCTCTAGGTCTAGTATCACTTGTGAAAGGAAATATTTGCTTAGAGAGCACTTAAAATATTCAATATTAAGTTAGGACTAAAACAACCCAACTATATATTTAAAAATAACTTTACCTTTTCTTGCAGCCATTTCTCCCTTTGTCTGATAGCGGTGTTATATATGATTCTGATGAAAGCATTCATAGTGATGAAGAAGAAGATGATGCTTTTTTCTCAGATACACAAATACAAGAGCACCAAGATCCAAATTCTTATAGGTAAAAAAGGGTTCATTCTTTTTTTTAAATAAAATCCTGATGTTAGTAATTTTAAGTAATATTATCATGAATTTATATAAGAACTGACTAATATTTTCAGGTTAGTAATTCTGTACCTTTGAGGTAAATTTCTCGACAATAGAGTATTTCTTTAACATCTAGTTTTAAAAAGACTAGCTTCCATATAGAGTGGAAACAAACATGTTTAGTGAGAAAAATACATAATTTGTTTGTGTGCTATTAGAACTTAATATATATTCATTGATATGCTCTTAGATTCCATGTGACTGTGTGGTAAATCTTTTTCCATTAGGTAATTTTCAGATATTGTAAGTGTGATATATTGTTACATATTTTCTATTTTCAGAGACTACAAAGGTTCAAGTTGTCAGAAAAAAAACAGCTTTTTTTTTTCTGGGTTAGAGATTGGGTTAAACAATTGACAGGAATCATTACTGTGCTTCTCGATGTTATTTTCAGTGAAGGAGACTTTGTTTGTTTTCCTTGAACAGCTGGGCTCTTCTGCATTTGACAATGGTTAAGCTAGTACTTCACAATGTCAAGAATTTCTTTCCCATTGCTGGGTTGGAATTCTCTGGTAAGTAATTAATGTTCTTAAATATAATAAAGTAGCATCAAGTTTCTCTTCATGAAAATCTATATAAAAGAGCATTAGGTACTAAAAATTAAAGATTTTATGAGGTCTTGTGTTTCTTAGACCCCAGTCTATGATTTTAATTCATAGCAAGAACCACTGTTTACCCATAGGATTGAAAGAAAAAGCAAGAAATCAGACTAGAGAAGCTACACATTTTCTCAGTTCATTTTAGAGAGTGGGCCTTCTGTTTTGTTAAAAGTTCTAACAGTCCAAATGGTATAAGATTAACATTTTCAGGTTTATTTGTGTTTTCAGAGGTGTTGGCTCTAAAAATTCAGATTTTTAAATTATGTGGATGACAGTCACCATTTTTTTTTAATCAAAATAAGATGACATTTTCTATCATCTTTTAGAGTTGCCTGTGACATCACCATTAGGTATTGCTGTGATTAAAAACTTGGAGAACTGGGAACAGATCTTGCAAGAGAAAATGGATCAGTTTGAAGGTCCACCCCCTAACTATATCAACACATACCCAACTGACCTTTCAGTGGGAGCCGGACCAGCTGTTCTTCGAAATAAAGCAATGCTAGAGCCGGAAAATACTCCATTCAAGTAAGGGTACTGTCGTAATACTCATGAGAATGTAGCCTGGTTTAACTTGCCCAGAAGATAGTTTGACAAAATGTATCCATATTATGTTTATATAAAAACGTTCATAACTCTGAAACTGCAGTTCTCTTTCTAGCAGTATATAAGGAAAACATTAGAAATCTGGATAGAAATATTTTTCACAGCATTACCTGTGATTCAGTAGACTTACTGCTTTTATAATCAGAAAAAAAAACACCTATTATATTTTTGCCATTATTTTAAGAACTTTTATGGAAATATTTTGGAATAATAATCCCCATATACAAACAAGGTGCTACTGACATTTTAGCAGTAATTTAACAGTAAATACATTAAGGTTTTTTACTGATGTTTTGAAATTCTACCTGCCCTCCTGCCTGTCCTTTGGAGAAGCAGCATGCTTTTTGTGAGGCACCTGTCCCATAATTAAGAGTATTGCTGATAAGCTTGAAAGAGCAAGGCTTTTTTTTTTTTTTTTAAGATATTATTTATTTGTCTGACAGAGACACAGTGAGAGAGGGAACACAAGCAGGGGGAGTGGGAGAGGGAGAAGCAGGCTCCCCACTGAGCAGGGACGCTGATGCGGGGCTCGATCCCAGGACCCTGGGATCATGACCAGAGCGGAAGGCAGAGGCTTAACCACTGAGCCATCCAGGCACCCCGAGCAAGGCTTTTTAGTTGGGCTATTAAAAATGAGATCTCTGACTTTATATTTATTGGTGATTTATGTAACCAACAGAACCAACCCTACAGTATAATTTAAAAAGAGAATAATAAGAACTTCTTTTGATTCTCAGCTCAACCTGTTCATTCAGAGAAACTGTAATTAGAGAATTAATTGCTAGATGAAGGAATGATTTTTAAAAGAACTAAAAATTGGGGCACCTGGGTGGTTCAGTGGGTTAAATCCTCTGCCTTCGGCTCAGGTCATGATCCCAGAGTCCTGGGGTGGAGCCCCACATTGGGCTCTCTGCTCAGCAGGGAACCTGCTTCCTCCTCTCTGCCTGCTTCTCTGCCTACTTGTGATCTCCACCTGTCAAGTAAATAAATAAAATCTTAAAAAAGATAAAATAAATAAAAGAACTAAAAATTAAGAGAAATAAATTATGAAATTTTGTTGAGCTTAGGGATAGAACTTATTTGCAATAGATAGTGGAGCGTTTTTTTTTTTTTAAGTTTCTGTAAATATGAAGCATATTTTCTACAGAGTAAAAGAAGGTATGTTAATTTTTTCTAATAGATCCCGGGATTCTTCTGCACTCCCAGTCAAACGACTCTGGCATTTCCTTGTTAAACAAGAAGTCCTTCAAGAGACATTTATTAGATATATTTTCACGAAGAAAAGAAAACAGAGTGAGGTATTTTGAAAAAAAAATTTCTGTTG
This sequence comes from Enhydra lutris kenyoni, assembly GCF_002288905.1. Taxonomy (NCBI): domain Eukaryota; kingdom Metazoa; phylum Chordata; class Mammalia; order Carnivora; family Mustelidae; genus Enhydra; species Enhydra lutris. The sequence continues at coordinate 19,209,802 of NW_019154088.1, read as the reverse complement.
TAGTTTTTGTTTAGTTTTAACATTTCTAATGAAGTCAGTGCTTGATTTACTTTTTGGTTGGAACATATTATCTTTCATACCTTATGGGTAATAGTTTACCAAACTACAGTGTATTTCTTTTGTAAGATAAAATCTTATAATTTTCATAGAACAGTGAAGCAACATGGGTCCCTTGGTAAATCATGTATAACCAAGTGAAAATTGGTCCCTCCTGTGCACTACTTGCTGTTGGGTGTTTACAAATAATAAATATTGTGATGGATGATTTGAGTAATTTAATATATAAATGACTATACTCTGTATTATAATTTTTGAATATCATTTAATTGGAAAGCTAACATAGCCCTTTAAAAGCATCTAACATTTTTAGCACTTAGAAATGAACAGGATAAACTTTAGAAGCAAGAAATTCAGAATAATTTTGTGAAAGAGAATAAACTACAGAAATACAGAGATGAAGGAAATTTGCTTTTACAAAGGGAGGCAGAGGTCCTGCATTGCACAGCAATTTTTAGGCTAAATATAAATTAACAATGTAATGCAATGCAGAGTTCAAGAAGAATCAGGAATTTGAGAGCCTGGAACTTGAGAACCTAAAGTTATCTCTTCCTTATAAAATGAGGGGTGCACAGATCTGTTATATGAGCATATCAGTCCATTTGGCTACTCAGTGAGGTGAAAGTCAGTGCTCAGAGTAAAGTATCAAATGAGATTAAAGATTTGGCAAATAAAATCTCTGAGAAAGGAGTAATGAATTATATTTCACTTAGGAAAGCAAAAACTTACATGGTTCATTTTCCCAAGGTAAAATGTATAACTGCGTCTCTGTTTTCCCCCATACTTGGATTAGCAGAACCTACCCGACTCATTGTTTTCATGAGTTGCCCATATCTAGATGGTAATTGTGGTCAGCCCTTGTGAATAGTCATTTATTTTCTGTATGGATTTAAAATTATGTACCTAAATGAAGAAGTAGGGGAAATGAGCTGTGGGGATTCTTTGGAGTCTTAGAAGCTTTTTTTGATAAGATCCAGATGATATTGAAATCATTGGTGTGTTTATTAGGGTTTGTTAAGAAATCACAAAACCAAATTCTTCTCTTTCATTCAGTCTACTGTTTACAGTATTTCCTATAGTGATGCTGAGTCCAAATTCCATAGAATAAAATCTAGAAATCTAAAAAATAGATTTAACATAAAAGATACTTGCTCAGTTAGGACTCTCTTATTTATTCCCAGAAAGCCAGTTCACTGAAGGATCAATTTTTTTTGAGTGTTCAGTTCTTCAAATTATTAAATATAATGATTCACTGAAAATATATTTTAATTATTCATATGGTTTGTAGTGGTGGTTTGGTTGTATTGTCAGAGCCTCGGAGTGCTGTGGGAAGCCAGGGGTCTAGGTTGCTGGGACCCTCAGTTTTGTCCTTCAAGATCTGTTCTCTCAGGTTTCTCTTTTTCACCTAAGCCTCTCCCTCTTTCTGCCCCTTTGTCTCTGTGTTTTTGGGATCAGCAGCCCACGCTGTGTGCTTTCAAATTTTTTACCAGCAGAGGGAGGATCTCCATGAAGAGGGGGATAGGACAAAGATAAATTGAACATTTCTTAAAATGCTGTGTAAGCATTTGTTGGCGCCACAGATGGGAAGTACATGGTGGGGAGTTGGAATGGGAGGAAGAATTTTTATCGTGTACCCTTTTGTACCTTTTGAATTTCAAATTACTGAATGGAATTATTATCTTGTCCAGTGCTATCCAATAGAACTTTCTGTGATAATGGAAATTTTTATATGTTTTATATAATAGCAGCCACATATGGTTATGGGGCACTTCAAATGCACCTAGTGTGACTGTATTTTCTTTAATTTAAATGGTCATATATGGTTAATGGCTGTTGTACTGAATAGCACACATCTGCTGAAAATTTTTCATTAAAGGAAAAAATGTTAAAGCTGTTAAGACAAAATAAAAACTGGTCACTAAGTTCAGAAATATGGAACAATTATCAAAACTATCCATTCAGTAAGAGTGGTTCATCTTTTTAAATCGTTAAATAGGACTTTGGTACTTGTGAATTTGATAAATTCCATGAATTGACAAACTAATCTTAAAAATTCTAAATTCACTCAGTTTTTCTTTCTTGATTTTGTGCTTTTAAAAGGAAAGTTTACACGTTCATTTTTTTTTTTTACCATCTTTAAGTTATGGATTGACCATTTCAATGTGAAATTTTTCATTCTCTTTATCATTTCCTTTCATGCATGTGTTTTGTGTTTGTGACGGTGTGGTGTTACTTAGTCTGTAGAAGAACATGTGGAACAGGTCAAACAAAACTGCGTAGTGGAAGATTCCCGCAGCAAGGTAGTATCCCATGTTCTTGGACCTCGCTCGTTCTCAGAGTTCAAGGAGCTAACCTTCATCTCTGATACTAACCATGTTGGCTAATCAGAATACTCAATGCTCACATACACCTCACTGGCCTCGGGTAGGAAATTCTCCACCGTCCCCAACTTGCTCTTCCTAAGCATTGATGCTTCTCTTTCCTTCTTCCCATTGTATCTTCACGTCTTCCCCTTTCCATCTGTTCTTAGACATGGTGGTTTCATCTTTCCTCCTTGAAAGGAGGATCTTCTGAGTCTGCATCTTCTTTCCTGCCCCTCACCTTTGACCCTAAGCCAGCGCACCTTCTCATCCATCTCCTTTGTCCCTTTCTGTTCTTTCCAACTTTCCTTATTCCTGTCTTAGCACCCTATTTTAAAATGTTTATTTCTTACATGACTCCTTTATCTGTCTTTTTCCTCCACTCTGTGCCTGCTGATGCATATACATTCTTACCGCAGTGTCTGCACACTTTTGAAGAGATGCAAGTGGCATACTGCTCTTACAAAATACTAATGAAAACTATGCTACCCATCTTTCGTGATGGCCGTTAATCAGTATCATCCTCTTATCACATCTTTTAATCAGGGCGATTACAGGGCATCAGAGAATTTAAGCTAATTGCAAAGCTAAGTCTCAACATACTAAAATTACTGGTACCTTTTTTCTTGCTGCTGCTGCTGTTACATTTTCTTCTTGTCCTTTTAAATTTTGTGGAATGTGTGTGTGTCTCACACATTGCTACACGACAGCTGAAACTGCTGATAAACATTTTGTAGGTTGAAGCTGATTTGGGCTATCCAGGTGGGAAGGCGAAAATCATTCATAAGGAATCGGATATGATCATGGCATTTTCCATTAATAAGGTAAAAGTTTTAGTCATTATAAAGATTGTACTTTTTTTTTTTTTTTTTTTTAGTGAACTTGCTTAAGTTACTCTGCTTTACAGGCGAACTGTAATGAAATTGTCTTGGCTTCAACGCATGATGTACAAGAACTCGATGTTACCTCTCTGTTGGCCTGTCAGTCATATATATGGATTGGAGAAGAATATGACCGAGAATCCAAAAGGTTAGTCTGTCTTATGTAGTCCATTTAAAAAAAGGTTTTAAGAACCCATTAAATGGTTATGCACGTGATTTGAATTATCTTGAAAAGTATATATGTCTCTCCCTTTATTTGGGTAGAGACATAATTGGTTTAGCTGCCAATAAAATTCTTACATCAATGAACAAATTACCCATACTTCTTCTATTAGACATGGAACTCTTCATAGTGTTGGAGTCAGAATATTACCCCCTTCCAAAGCCTAATGCCATAACTGCAACTTTGACATTTAACCCCTAAGAAATGTCAGGAACTACATAGTATTCAGTAAATTCGGCTGATTTGGATAATTCAAGCAAAAAGTAGAATATACCAATATATTAATTAGACTGATTAGTGTTTCTTCTTATCACCTGACAAGCATATTTTTACAGATAACAATATAGACAGCTTTAGGGCACCTGGGTGGCTCAGTGGGTTAAGCCTCTGCCTTTGGCTCAGGTCATGATCTCAGGGTCCTGGGATCGAGCCCCGCATCAGGGCTTCCCTCCCCCTCTCTGCCTGTCTCTCTGCCTGCTTGTGATCTCTCTGTCAAATAAATAAAAATCTTAAAAAAAATAGACAACTTTACTTTTCAGTGACACTATAGATACTGCACCATCAGTGTTGTGCAACACTGTCCTATTTTGGGGTTTCTTCTCCATGTTTCCCTCCCTCTTGCTTTTCTCCAGACTCCTGGACATTTTATGTGGTTGGGAAATGGTGCATCACAGCCTCTTTTCTTGTTCTGTTGGGTTTTCTGTTTTGTTAGCATATAATATTACTACAGAGTTGAGGTCAGCTTATAATACTACTACAGAGTTGATGTAACCATGTAATATGATACAGTCCATCATAAAAATTACTTAAACATTTTTATGTGATGATTACTAATACTTCACTTGAAGAAATCTTTAAGCTGAGATTTCTTTAAAATGTAGGAATCTGATACATGGGATAACTGTATTAGAAAGACCTTATCTTTTTCTATACATGATAAAAAGAATATTTGTGTTTAAATCTTTCAAAACATACATTTGTTCCAACTTGTGCAGCAGTAAAATTGCCCCCAGACAACATTAAATTTATAAATTTTGTCTAGAGGGAAAAAGCTGACCAGTACTAAAGTAGCCTAGGGTTAGGAATTACACCTACATTTTTCTTATGGATATTTATTCACTCTTTTAAGTGAAGACCTGTGGGTACATAACACAAATTCCAGTTACAGAGCTGCTTAAGAGAAAATGGGACTTGCACAGTAACGCACGAATGTCTTTCACAGTTCAGATGATATCGATTATCGTGGTTCCACAACAACGCTTTATCAACCCAGTGCAACGTCCTACTCAGCAAGTCAGGCGCACCCACCGTCATCTCTGCCCTGGCTGGGCAGTGGGCAGACCAGCACTGGAGCCGGTGTGGTAAGTTATTCACTATTACGGATAGTTACTGGATATGGGCTCACCCAAAAGTAAGTTGAAATCACTTTGACCTAAGAACAATCCTAAAGATCAGGGGCAGTGACTAGTTAGCACCCCGTAATAATAATAGCTAAGATAGCGTGACTCTCTTGTGTCAGGTATGTGCCTTTTGTTGTAGCAACCCTATGTAGTGGGTGCTTTTGTCATCTCCCATTATCCTTTTATAGATGAGCAAACAGCATCAAGGGGTAAAGCAGAGACAAAGAGGAGTTGTGTCTACTACAGGTGTTTGAAGAAATGTGTCTATCACGTTGTTGCTAGTCACTGTAGTTAAAGGGTCCCGTTCTCATGTTCTGCCCCGAAGAATCTGCAGATATTCCTCATTGTCCTCAGGGAGGGCACTCAGAGAAAAGTTCCTTCATCACTCAGCGAAGCTGCTTGGTATCTGCCCGGTTCGCATGGGCCAGGGCTATGCCAGTGAGTGACTGCTTCCGCGGCCTGTTCAGACAAGTGTCCTGTGTGAAGTGGTCCAGGGTGTAGGTTAGTAATAATCCAGCTGTAAGAGAGTAGAGGTTATGAGAATTAGAGTTGGGCTGAAGTATCTTCTCCCGTGTCTCTTCTCTGATGCACACAATGAATTTGTCTTTTATCTTCTTTTAAAGCTGATGAAAAGAAATCTACATAATGTTAAGAGAATGACCTCCCACCCAGTCCATCAGTACTGTAAGTGTTTTACTTGTGACCCAGAGCATTGTAAATGGCCTCTGTCATTTGGAAATTCGTTGATAGAATGGGAAATATTGGAACTCTGTAGCTTTTTCATTTCTTATTTTCTGCTTTTCCTTCTGTGTTTCAGATCTCACAGGAGCTCAGGATGGCAGTGTGCGAATGTTTGAGTGGACACGACCTCAGCAACTTGTCTGTTTCCGCCAGGCAGGCAATGCAAGAGTTACCAGATTATATTTTAATTCACAAGGCAACAAGGTTGGCTCTTGGGGCTCACTGCTAAATTCATCTGAAAAAGATACTTATGAGTAGATGGTTAGTAAAACTACACCTGCAAACCAGTGACCTGGATTTAAGCTGGGCAGGCAGTTTATTGGTGTCTGCTTGGACACCCCTCTCGGCTCCCAGTAAGGCACAGGTCTTCAGAACTGTGTATGGATCAGTCATCCATTTAGAGATACCGAACACCGTGACGATAAAGAGCGCTTTCTGTTGACTGTGTGTGCTGGTGGTACGTATAAGCACAGTCAAGCACCTGAGAGAAACCTTCCAGTTTCTTACTAAATTATCTTAGAGACGTTTGGAGGAAAATGAAATAGATATGGAAAAGCATTTAAAAGGCTGTAAGCTATTTATAGTGCCTGACTTGCGTAGAAACTACAGTAATGGAAATAGGTGTAGGCAGAATGTTAAGTGAGGTTCGAGTGACTTCATCAATGACTTTGCCTTCAGTTTGCTAAGATGCTGTGTTTAACATTTATGCCATTCTTACAGTGTGGTGTTGCGGACGGAGAGGGTTTTCTGAGTATCTGGCAAGTAAACCAGACAGCATCAAATCCTAAGCCTTACATGGTGAGTACATTCAGCATTCCCAGAGCATGTATAGAGGTTGCTTTGTTGGTGAAGTGTCTGTTTCAGACACTAAATCTCATTGGACATTCCCTCATCGGATCTGTTGAGAAGGGGGCGTCTCTGCCCAGCAGCATGGCTCAGCACCCGTTATTGCCCTTGTTTAAACCGAAAAGATTACTTTTCAGAACTTGAAGCATGACCATTATATTTGGAAATGTTCAAGGGCTTTCCCTGTATGTGGTCCTACTTTGAAAACTCTAACTTCTTGATAGGTTTTTAATGTAGTACCTAAAATGAATCAACATGAAATGCTAACAGGTTCTGTATATTCTAATTTGCTCCAGCATTTTTCTTACTAAATTAACCAATCCAATAGGTCACTTCATTCATTAATCCAAACCCTATTAAAACAACTGTTGATGCAGACAAAACATATCTTCACTTGGTGGGGGCTCAGGTAGGGCTGGGAGGTTGTGCTGTCTTGTGCAGAACTTTAGGCTTCATGTCTGTCGATTTTAGTTTTCTAGACTATATATATCTTTTTAATTATGTATATAAGATATTTCTCTTAAATTAGTGCCCTGTAGACTATCATAACGTCTTTACAAAAACAGAAGGGATTTTGAATCAGCTTCACTCATACCTGGACACCCTCCTGGGTCTTTGCCTCCAAATTTCCATTCATTCACCTGATCCAACAAGCAGAGTCCTGCCTGGCTCCGTAAATCATTTCCTACGGCTGTGGAACATCCTTAGGAGTGGTTTGGGGCAGCCCTAACTCTGTAGATAATTTGCAGGACCACTTTTGACCTCTTTATTATTGCTAAAGGTCTTCATGTGCAAAGAAAGAGATAAGGAAAGGTCATTGTTTGCATTTAGGTTACAAAGTTAATTGGACTTGAGCTCTTCACACTATAGTCTAAGACCACAAGATGGGCATGTAGGAATTTCCTTCCTTGGGTTATTATTGTTTATTATGATTTATATTAAGTAAAGTTTATTAAATGTATTTGAAATCATTAACACTGAGTTTGGGCCCTTAATGTAATTAAATGCTTAGTTCATCCTATCCTTTGTTAGATAATCTAAAAATAAAAAAACTTTTAATTCCATGTTTTTACTACTCCAGTTTTAAAATATAAATATTTAGCTAATATTGGGTATTAGCTAAATAATATGCAAATAATAGCTAATTTTCTTATCACACTCTCTATTCTGGATGTTTAACAACAGTTCTTAGTTCACGCATCTACTGCTAGCAGAACTATGTGTGTGCACGGTTCCAGCTTGTCTGGGCTTCTAGGTAATATCACTTGCCCTTGTTTCTTGTAGAGTTGGCAGTGCCACAGTAAAGCCACAAGTGACTTCGCATTTATTACCTCTTCAAGTCTAGTTGCCACATCTGGACAGTCCAATGACAATAGGTAGGTTGACAGAAGCATAATAAGAAATAAGCACATTTTTAGCAGAAAGGTCTTCTTTGCTGCAAAGTATGGTCTTTTTTTACTTAGTACTGAGTTTTTCTACCTTGTAAATACAAAACTTTCTGTGACATAATCCTTATCTCAGTAGTTTTCCTTATCAAGAAGAGAAAAACAAGTACTTATAATTTAGGCTTTCAATAAGCAGATGTATTTATGGTAAAGCTTCCCCCCCACCCCCCCATTCTCAGGTCAGGATATTGAGACTCTGTAGCCATCATGCTCAGTACTGTCTTGGACCTGACACTGCTTTCACTGGCAACACATGCCATGAATAACACCTGTCATTTCCTGGCAGTGATTACCCCTGGGGGTCAGAAGCATTAGAGAGAGCGTTAGAGTGGTCATGGAAAAGATGAGGGTTTGGGGGATGAGATGGCAGAGACATGTGGGGCCACGTGAGACAGAAATGTGCAGTTCGAAAAGGATAAAATGTTAGAAGAGAGGTATCCCCAGCTTCTGCCCTCACCCTAGCTGAGAATCATTGCTTTCCAAATATGAGTGAACAAAAAAGATAGTAAGATGCAATGAGTAAAAATATTTGACTTGAAGCCAGTAACAAAAAGCACATCGTAAACCATTGTTGTGTTTTCTTTGTAAGAAATGTATGCCTGTGGGACACATTGATATCCCCTGGAAACAGCCTCATTCATGGTAAGTGAGTTAAGGTCTATGATTTTTAACATACTATGAAGGAATGCTTTCCCGGTTTTATTCTAACCAGTGAGTGTTTACTCATGGGTTATAAATGAATATCTGGCTATTTTGCTGAGGTAACTATCCAGCTAGCATAGAATAGTCTTTATATTCTATTTGGAAAATATGGTATGGAGATTGGCTCTACTAACAAGGCTTTTTAGCAATTAGTTGCAAAGTGTTTGAGCTCAGTAGAAAGGTATTTTTAAGAATTACACCTAACTATAAAATAAAAGCTAACCTTACAAGAACAAGAAATGCAAACAATGCCATTTAAATACATCCTTTAAGACAGTGTTCTCAGGGGCACCTGGGTGGCTCAGTGGGTTAAGCCTCTGCCTTTGGCTTAGGTCATGATCTCAGGGTCCTGGGATCGAGCCCCGCATTGGGCTCTCTGCTCGGCAGGGAGTCTGCTTCCTCCCCTCTCTGCCTGCTGCTCTGCCTACTTGTAATCTCTCTCTCTCTCTGTTAAATAAATAAATTAAATCTTTAAAAAAAAAAAAAAAAAAGACGGTGTTCTCAGCTGGTGTCCCAAAGATCCCTTTTTCACGCGGTGATCTTGAGAGAAGGCTCCACACTCCAGTATATTTCAGCTAAACATAGCTAGGTGAATTCTTTTATAGAAAGATTTTTCAGTCTTTTGAAATAAGTATAGTTATTTCTCTGCAAATGGTTTTTCTTTGAATAATTAACAGTTCTTCAAGGTGTACCACATACTGGGTTTAAGGCTTTAATTGCATTGAAATGCAGAGAATCCTAGGAAGGCTAACTCCTTACCTTGTAGCTGGTCATTTTCACATAACTGTGGTTGAATTTGTGACTTACCTGACAGGAACTTCTGATGAGGCTGCATGGACAGGAACCGGGAGAGGGTAGAAACCTGTCCTGGTGGGCATTAAAGTGGGGCTGAATGGATCATTGAGAGGTTTGGTCTCCTCTGTGCTTTTCGCTTCTACAGGCTTCTTGCAAGGCAGCGTAACTTTTAAACTTCCTGCATGTGTTTTCATATTGAGATTATGGATAAGAACCTTTTTTTCTGTCATTGGATCTTTTTTAATACTTGGGTCATGATTATAGAAATTGAAATGAAAAATTTGACAGTAATTTCTGTGTTATTTAAATGTGCATTTAAACATTACCAGAATTGTCTGGATAGCCGTTGTCTGGGAAAGACATCTGGTGTTTTCCTTCTTCAGGTTTCACATGCCACGATCATGGCGCCACGGTCCTTCAGTACGCGCCCAAGCAGCAGCTCCTAATCTCTGGAGGTAGGAAAGGCTGCATCTGCATTTTTGACATCAGGCAGAGACAGCTGATTCACACATTCCAGGCACATGACTCCGCTATTAAGGCCCTGGCTCTGGACCCCTGTGAGGAATATTTTACTACAGGGTCAGCAGAAGGTAACATAAAGGTGAGTCAGTACAAGAAGTTGGAAGGTGCTGGATATTACCTGTGTGAGCTGTCAAGACTGGGGAACAGAAACCCCACTGCACTCTTTGATCTTTGGTCTCTTTCTCTTTTCTAGCGACTTACCCTTTGTGTTTTTCTCTCTTTTCCACCAGGTTTGGAGACTGACAGGCCATGGCCTGATTCATTCATTCAGAAATGAGCACGCTAAGCAGTCCATATTCAGAAACCTCGGGGCTGGCGTCACGCAGATCGACATCATCCCGGGCAACCGGATCTTCTCCTGCGGGGCCGATGGCACGCTAAAAACCAGGGTGTTGCCCAGTGCTTTTAACATCCCCAACAGAATTCTCGACATTCTCTAGACTTAAAGGTTTGGGCTTTATTTTTATGAACATTTTAATGAGAATACACTGTCGTAATGAATAGGCGTTTCTGCTTCTTAAGCAGCTGTTCACACTGAAAACAATGCAGAGAATCCCTGTTGTAGAATCTGAGACTGACCCCAGCTGAGAGTTGCCCATACCGGTTGGTAGACTGACTGCATGTACCTTATTCTCACGCTGACATACTCTAAAACAAAACAAAACCCTACTGTTGTATGAAGGGTAGCTATTCTTTACAGCATTTAGTAAACCTGATTCAGAAAGCATTTGAGGTTAGAAAGTATGTTAATAAGTTATAGTAATGGGAAGGACGTTTATACCAAATTAAGGAGGAAAATGTTGCTGATTCAGGTTTTTCTTCCTAGTCTTACCACTGATGGAAGCATGCCCGCAGGCTCCTGTGTTCAGGGAAGGATAGTCACAGGGTGTGAGAAGGTCTAGATCACCAGAAGCCCTTTCTGAGCTGTGGCGCAGCGTGCAGGGACCATTTCTCTGCTGGGAGAGGTCATTTCCATTCTTTTCTGCTGATTATTTTTCCTGTTAGTGTTTTTACTGAGCTAGTACTGTAACTTGCAAATGAGTGCAAATTTAAATGCAACGTTTTTCCTTACGATTTGCACACTCACATTTTTTGGACTGCTAGTTTTTCTATTTAAATATCTGCCTTCATGTTAGGAATGTAATATGTGAACATGACATATTTGTAGTTGACTGAACATACCAGTTTAGTACTTTTTCTTTCAGGGTTAAACACCCCCCCCACATTTAAGGCTATGCTGAAACTACACCAATAGAGCATTTCATATCATAATTTAAATGAATGTTAGGCTTTTTGTGGCCAGTTAATAGTTGATGAGATCGGTGATATTATTTATTACCACAGCCTATTGTATAAACTATGCAGAGTTAAAATATTATTTGCTTATAAATTATTAGCCAATGTTGTCATATTTTGATGTACCTCCTTGGTTATGACCAAAAAATGTTCTTGAGATATTGAAACCAATGTCTGTGTGTTTAAATGTTTACCAGCAAATTATCTCATCATGTTAATGAGAATGTTTAATGCCTGTGTGGTAAATAGTAAAAATATAATGGCATAAAAGCACCTTTCTCTGGAGGCGATGTGATGTTCGGGCTGTGAAATACATATGTAAAAGAAAAATAAATGTTATTTGTTAGAGTTTTACCTTAGTTTGGTCTGGCCTTCTTTAACAGTATTTTTAACCACTTACTTTAAATGTGAGTAAATGTTTGACCGTTAAAAGAATTTTTAAGGCTACTGGGCTGTTCATTTATTCACAGATATTTACTGAGTACTTTTCTGTAGCAGAAACCATTCTAGAAAATGGGACACAGTGGTGAGCCTGACAGAAGGCACTCAGCATTGGGATTTAGTTGGGTAAGAGCCTAACGTGACCATACCTTTTCTCGCTTACTGAATTAAATGATTTTGCTGCTGACCCCGGTGAAGCAGCTGAGCTAGGAATAGTGCTTATGTGGAGTCAAGGTGAGGGAAGGAGGATGTCTAAATACACAGAAACACAAATTTGATAAAAATTGCAGATATATACATACACTTACCACAGTGTATCTAGTTAGTATATGGTATCCTGTTCATGCTGCCTCTTCACCTTTGTATCTATTTTCCTAAAGTAGTGCCAGCTGATTTCTCTTATTGTATCAATTACACTTTTTAAAAAGGAGTTTAAGCGGTTGTCCTAGAGTTTGCAGTGTACTTCTCAAACTAACTTGAGCTACTTTCACATTGAGCTACTTATGCATCACACAGAGTGCAGATACATTATAACACAGTATTCCCAGTTGCTCCCTCCCATCACTGTAACACTGCTGTCATTTATTTCCTTGTCTATAATCCCAGTACATTGCCACCGTTATTACTTCGAAAAGTTACCTATTAGATCAATTATGAACACGAAAAATTTCATTTTACCTTCACTTACGTCTTTTCTAATGCTCTTTCATTCTTGATATAGATGTTTCTGACCCATATAATTTTCCATCTCTCTGAAGAACTTCTTATAAGGCAGGCCTCCTGGCAGAAGAGTCTGTTTTTACTGACCTGAGGAATTCCTTACTTCACTTTGGAAGGATAACTTTATGGGATACAGAATTTTACAAAATTCTACAGAATTCCACCCCCACTGCCCCAACACTTCAAATATTTCACTCCACTCCTTTCTTCCGTCCATGGTTCTGAAAAGAAGTAGGACACAGTCTTATTCTTGGTCCTTTCCTTACCTTAAGAAGTTGGTGGGCTTCTGTTGGCAAAACCCACAAACGTGGAGTCCCTTAAGACTGGGCTGCAGGAGTTTGTACCTTGCAAGCTGGTCCACACTCAGGCTCCAGGAATTTAATTACCTTTTAAGTGTTCCTACCAGTGACTGGCTCTAGCAGCTTCTCCTCGAAGTTGGCTGTCATTACCTGTATCTGCAGGTCTCTTCAGTGTTTGGAGTGGTATTTTTCCCTGGGCTTTCACATCCTCTAATGCATCTAAGAAAATATGTTGATTTTTATATTCTGTGCTTTTTTCTTAAGATAAGGACAGGAATGATGACTTCCAAGTTCTATACATTCAGGCTGAAACTGGAAGTTCTACTTTGTGTTTCTATAAACATTACGAACTATTTCTATAACTAAAATTTACTGTGCCATGGTATAATTTATATAAAGTTAAATTTGCTTGCGTCAATGTTATGTATCCTGAGTACTTATTTATTTAGGCTCCTCTGGAGCTTTTAGAGGCTATTGAGATGCAGTTATGATGGTACGTTCTCCAGGGAAATGATTCTTTATGGATTACTTACTGTACACTAGCCCTGGGCTAAGCAACTTACATAGATTATCTCACTCCCAAAACAAACCTATGAGGCATTGTGTCTCTTGTTAGAGATAATGCATTTTAAAAATCCCTATTTTTCAAACGAAAAACAGTTGAGACTTAAAGAAGTAATATTACTCAGCAGTATAAGGATTCTAAATTAGTTTGACTCCAGAGTTCACACCTACTTAACATTACATTGTATAGTAAACATTCCCCACAGATGTCCTGCAGTCTTCTCCACAGATTCTCTGTAGCTCCTCACAGAAACATAAGCGAGGCATATATTACCTGGCGATCTTTGAACTTCACAGGAGATTCTTTCCCTTAAGCTATGTGTACACAAAAGCTTAGCACCTGAAGCAGACAAAAAACAAAACAAAAACGTTTGACTGACTTCTTACCCAAAACTCAAATCCAGTCCTGGCTCCTATGTTACTCCAGAGTAAAGGAGATTATAGACAATGATAAGAGCCAGAGGGAAAAGGGAAAAAACTTGGGAGATTTTATTACCCCAATCCCTAAACAAAACAAAACAAAACAAAACAAAACAAAACTGGCTCAACTACCCACCCAGGGTAGGAGATTTCAAGCCTAAGTGCTCTGAGAGATTTCAAAAAGAGAACTTTCTACTGTCAAAGCAGTAAGATTTACCTGCTTACTTGAAACAAAAATTATACAAAACAATAGTTCTCAAGACATAGGACATCAGACAGTGGAGGACAGGGATCCCTCAGAGGTGAGCATTATTATAGTCCCAACTTATTACCTGAAGAAATTGTCCAGGCCACAAACAAGGAGAGAAAACCAGGCAAAGCTTGATGGTCTCTCTGAGTTACCAAATAGAACTGGGGCATCTGGGGAGCACAAGATAGAGTGGGCTGAGAAGAGGGTGAGAGAGGTCTCAGAAATTCCTTTTTGTGTATTCAGCTGAATATGAATCCGTGCATCTGTAGGAGAAAACTACTGGTGGTCAGGCAAAGAACCACCAGACAGGATGAAAGAATCAAATCACACTAAACTAGAAATAGTTCATATTCTAACCAACAAACCTCATAATTCATAGGGCATTAGGTACTCATAAGAGTTTTGCTGCAGTAATGGGACAAAATTAGTGAAAGACACCACTGTAGTCCCGCCCAAGAAATCTAAAAGGAAAGGGTTAAGCAATTTCCAAATAAACTACAACTCAGAACACAGTCCCAGAATATTTATAGTAATACAAGGACTAGCAAGGTAAAATTCAAATGTTTGACATTTGATAAAAATTACCAAACATGAAGTAGGATAATATGAGCCAACTGAGCAAATTCAATCCATCAGAAAATGGTCCAGAAATAACACAGGTGACAGAAAAGAATAATAAGGTAGTTGTTTTAAATACATACTGTATGTCCAAGAAGAGCTTTAGACAGGTTAACTGGACAGAATAAAGCATTTTTAAAAAATCGAACCTTCTAGAAATGAACTACAGACTACAATGTCTCAGATGGAAAACACACTGGATGGGATTCACAGATTAAGCATTACAGAAGGAAACCGTACTGAATGTGAAAATATATTAGAAATTCCCAAAGGAAACGAACCCTAGAACCAAGTAAAGAGCCTCAGTGAGTTGAAGAAAACCATTAAGCCACTCAATATATATGTTCTGTGGTTCCTACACAGAATGGGAGTAAAAAACATAATTAAAGAAAGTCTGGGACCCTAACGGCAGATGGTGGAGTAGGAGGACCCTAAACTCGCCTCATCCCATGGATGCAGCTAGGTAACACTCACATCAGCATAAATAATCCAGAAAATGACGAGAAGACTGGTAGAACAAACTCCACAACTAAAGGTAGAGAAGAGACCACATCAAAGAAAGCAGGGAGGGCAAAGATGCAGTGTGGGAGTGAAACAGACTATGGCCATCCATCTCAAGGATGCTGGTGGAGCAGAGAAGGCTGATAAACAGACTATCACACTGGGAAGACAAATTCCGATTTCATTTGGCTTTGAAAATGAGAGGCCAAATCTTGCAAGTTCTTACAACTGTGGGATTTAAAGCCTAGAATTGTAAAAATCAGGCTCAGCTCTGGGAGAGCCCCAAAGGCATTTAAGAAGTGGAGTCCCTGCACTTAAAGGGACAACACAATAAACAGTAGTGAAAATTCAACATGGAAGCAGCAGATTGAAATATGCTGAGGACAGGGGTGCCTGGGTGGCTCAGTGGGTTAAAGCCTCTGCCTTCGGCTCAGGTCATGATCTCGGGGTCCTGGGATCGAGCCCCACATCGGGTTTTCTGCTCAGTGGGGAGCCTAGCCTGCTTCTTCCTCTCTCTCTCTGCCTGCTTCTCTGCTTACTTGTGATCTCTGTCAAATAAATAAATAAAATCTTAAAAAAAAATATGCTGAGGACAGAAGGGAGGGACAGTGATTTATTCATCTCAGAACATGGTCCCAAGAGGCAAGGATCACAAGGAGACCCCTCCAGGAACAAAGGAGCTGGATGCATCATTTCCCGCCCTTGCCCCCCCAGCATAAATAGTCACCTGCAGGTACTAGCACAGCATCAAAGTTCACTACCTTGCTTACACCAAGCCCTACCTCCCCAACCCGCACTTTGATCTCATTTTTCAAGTACACACCTTATTAAAATACACCCCACCTGGCCAGAGACCACACACTGCCTACAACAGGCAAAGAGAACCTCTGCAGATGACTGGACTAAAGGAAAAAGCAGCCAGGACTCAACAGCACATCATACACGTCACTAACATAGGAAACACTTCCTGAAACACCAGTCCCTGCAAAACAGGAGACACTGCACTGCAGGACACTATAGGACTTCTTCTTCATAAGAGCATTAAACTTTAAGAGCAGGAGACTTAGCTAACTTTCATAACACACAGAAACAGACACAGAGACAAAAAAATTTGTCCCAGTGAGAGAACAGGACAAAACCATAGAAAGAGACCTAAGTGAAACAGATATAAGTAAATACTGCCTGAAAAAGAATTTAAAGTAATGATCATAAAAATACTTCCTGGCCTTGAGAAAAATACTGGAGGACATCAGTGAGACCCTTAACAAAGAGATTAAAAAAAAAGAACCAATCAGAGAAAAAAAAAAAAAAAAACAATATGAAATTAAAAATACACTTGATGGAATAAATAGCAGGTTAGATGAAGTAGAGAAATGAATTCATGACCTGGAAGACAGAGTAATGGAAATTAATCAAGCTAAGCAAATGGGAGAAAAAAGAATTATGCAAAACAAGAATAGACAGGGAACTCAGTGACTCCATTAAATATAATAACTTTCACATTATAGTGATGCCAGAAGAGAAAGGGGATAGAAGATTAATTTAAAGAAATAGTAGCTGAAAACTTTGCTAATCTGAGTAAGGAAATAGTTATCCAGATCTAGGAGGCAAATAGATTCCCCAGCCCCATACAAAATCAGCTCAGGAGTGCACCAAGACATTTAATTTGTAATTAAAATGGCAAAAAGTAATGATAAAAAAAAATACTAAAAGCATCAAGAGAAAAGAAGACAGGTCCATACAAAGGAAAACCCATAAGGCTAGGAGGCAATTTTGCAGCAGAAACTTTGCAGGCCTGAAGGGAATTGCATGGTATATTCAAAGTGCTGAAAGGAGGGTAATAAATGAGAAAAATACGCAGTCAAGAATACTTCATCTAGCTAGGCTGTCACTGAAAAAAGAAGAAGAAATAAAAAGCTTCTAGGACAAACAGAAATTAAAAGAATTTGTAATCTCCAAACCAGTCCTACAAAAAATATTGAAAGGGATCCTCTAAGGAAAGAGAGGGTCCAAAGTTAACATAGACAACAGAGACAATATGCAGTATCAGTCACCTTACAAGCAATGCAATGGCAATAAATTCATATCTTTCAATAGTTATCCTGAATGTAAATGGGCTAAATATCCCAATCAAAAGATATGGTATAAGATTGGATAAAAAACCAAGACCATCAATATGCTGTCTACAAGAGACTCATTTTAGACCCAAAGACACCTCAGGTTTAAAGTGGGGTGGGGGGACCATTTACCATGCTAATGGACAACTAAAGAAAGCTGGAGTGGCAACCTTTATATCAGACAAATTAGATTTTAAGCCAAAGACTATAATAAGAGAAGAGGAAGGGCAATATATCATACTTAAAGTGTCCAAAAAGAAGATCTATCAATTTTAAATATCTGTGTCCCTAACATGGGAGCAGCCAATTATATAAATCAATTAATAACAAAATCAAAGAAACACATCAGCAATACTACAGTAATAGTAGGGAACTTTAACTGTCCCCTTGCTGAAATGGACAGATCATCTAAGCAAAAGATCAACAAGGAAATAAGGACTTTAAGTGACACACTGGACCAGATGGACTTCACAGATATATTCAGAACATTCCATCCCAAAGCAACAGAATACACATTCTTCTCTAATGCACATGGAACATTCTCCAGAATAGATCACATCCTGGGTCACAAATCAGGTCTCAGTCAATACCAAAAGACTGGGATCATTCCCTGCTTATTTTCAGACCATAATGCTTTGAAACCAGAACTCAATTAAAGGAGGAAAGTTGGAAAGAACTCAAATATATGGAGGCTAAAGAGCATCCTACTAAAGAATAAATGGGTCAACCAGAAAATTAACTAAAAAAAATTCATGGAAACAGGGGCCCTTGGTTGGCTCAATCATTAAGCATCTGCTTTTGGCACAGGTCATGATCCCAGAACCCTGGGACCCACGTTGGGCTGCATGCTCAGCAGGAAGCCTGCTTCTCCCTCTCCCATCCCCCCTGCTTGTGTTCCCTCTCTTGCTGTGTCTCTCTCTGACAAATAAATAAAATCTTAAAAAAAAAATTCATGGAAACAAATGAAAACACAACTGTTCAAACCCTTTGGGATGCAGCAAAAGTGGTCCTAAGATGTAAGTATATAGCAATACAAGTCTCTCTCAAGAAACAAGAAAGATCTCTATACAACCTAACCCCAGACCTAAAGGAACTAGAGAAAGAACAGCAAAGAAAGCCTAAACCCAGCAGGAGAAGAGAAATAATAAAGATCAGAGCAGAAATCAATGAAATAGAAACCAAAAGAACAGTAGAACAAATCAAAGAAACTAGGAGCTGGTTCTTTGAAAGAATTAATAAGACTGATAAACCCCTTGCCAGACTTATCAAAAAGAAAAGAGAAAGGACCAAAATTAATAAAATAATAAGTGAGAGAGGAGGGATCACAACCAACACCAAAGAAATTCAAACATTATAAGAACATATTATGAGCAACTATATGCCAACAAATTAGACAATCTGGAAGAAATGGATGCATTCCTAGAGACACATAAACTACCAAAACTGAACCAGGAAGAAATAGAAAACCTGATCAGACCCATAACCAGCAAGGA
This sequence comes from Enhydra lutris kenyoni, assembly GCF_002288905.1. Taxonomy (NCBI): domain Eukaryota; kingdom Metazoa; phylum Chordata; class Mammalia; order Carnivora; family Mustelidae; genus Enhydra; species Enhydra lutris. Next base: position 19,191,111 of record NW_019154088.1, on the reverse strand, counting down.
GATTGAAGCAGTCATCAAAAATCTCCCAACAAACAAGAGCCCAGGGCCAGACGGCTTCCCAGGGGAATTCTACCAAACATTTAAAGAAGATTTAATACCTTTTCTCCTGAAACTGTTCCAAAAAATAGAACTGGAAGGAAAACTGCCAAACTCATTTTATGAGGCCAGCTTTACCTTGATCCCAAAAACAAAGACCCCACCAAAAAAGAGAATTATGTGGATGCAAAAATTCTCAGCAAAATACTAGCCAATAGGATCCAACAGTACATTAAAAGATTATTCACCATGACCAAGTGGGATTTATTCCTGGGCTGCAAGTTTGGTTCAACATCCACAAATCAATCAATGTGATACATTAGTAAAAGAAAGGACAGGAGGGGGGCAAGATGGCAGAGAAGTAGGAGACCCTGTTTCAACCAGTTCCCTAAATTGAGCTAATCATCTATGAGAACACTCTGAACAACCAAGAAATCAGCCTGAGATGTAGGATTATACACTTCTGGATCTTTACAGGGGGCAGAAGACTCCAGTGAAGAGGTAAAGCATACTGGGTACGATTGGACTGATATCAGAGGGTAAACAGAAGGGGGAGGGAGCCACCAGAAGCGACCCATTGGAGAGTAATACCCCAATACAAGAGTGCCCTGTGATTGGGGACCAGCATTAACTTGGAGTCTGATTAAAAGCACTCAAAAAGAGCAAAAGATCTTAAGAGGCAATTGGAGGAATCGGCAGTCATGGGCATGGGCATAAGCCCACAGACCCAGGACGGCCACCATCAGTGACCACCTGTACCAGAGAGAGTGCTGCGAAGCCTCCAGGCTGTGGTCCCTGAGCCCCCAACTTTCCGCCCAGCGCTGGGCTAGGCACACTTCCTGCCAGCTGGCGTGAGAGTCTGATGTGGACGCCAGCTGTTGCTCTTTAGAACCACAGGTTTTTGCACTCTGCACATGCACTGTGCAGTCAGGGCCTGAACTGCGATCCCTACCCTCCTCAGAGAGCTCCATGTGGGCGCTAGCCGGGGTGTCTCTAAGACCAGCCTAGAGTCTGAACACTCCCAGCCCAGGCTTGAAAATCTCAGCACACTATCTCTGGTTGGGATCTCTCAGACGGTCTGGACCCCAAACAGCAGTCCCAGCAAAGGCAGCCACTGGAAACGGGCTGCCTGGACCAATATCGCTCATGGTTTTAGGGGCACGGGGGTGCAGAGACAAGCAGGTGCTTTTTGGGCGACACTGAGATGGTGCCTGGGGACGTGCACTGCCTGTAGGAGGTTGCACAGCTCAGTGGAGTTTGCAGTGGGGGGGTCTCTGTGTTCTGGACCACTGAGAGGGGAGCAGACGGAGGTCTGGGTGCAGTTTGCTTTCCTCTAAACCTTTAAAAAGCCACAAAAAGCCACCAAAGAACAAAAACTTCCAGAGAACAAGAGCCTGAAAGACCGGTTTCCACAGAGCCCAGCCCCTTGATGGGGGAAGGAGGACTCAACCCAAACAAGACCGACTGAAAAGCAATGCAGCAGGGCCCTCCCCCAGAAAGCCCCTGAAAGCGTGAGAGGACAACTACAAGGACAACTATGGGGTCCCCATAAAACTGTAAAATCCCAATATCAGGGGAAACAAGATATTAAGCTCCCGGTATTGCCCTAAAACCTACAGATTTCATAGATACAACTTTTATTTTTTAATTCGTTCTCAGTATTCTCATTCTTTTTAATTTTTTTAACCTACTTACCTTTACAACCAGAGGTTCAATACCACAAATTCCAAAATAACCTTTAAAAAAATTTTTTTTAAGTTTATTTGATGGACAGAGATCACAAGTAGGCAGAGAAGCAGGCAGAGAGAGAGAGAGAAGAGGAAGCAGGCTCCCTCCCCGCTAGGCAGAGAGCCCGGTGCGGGGCTTGATCCCAGGACCCTGGGATCATGACCTTAGCCAAAGGCAGAGGCTTTAACCCACTGAGCCAGGCAGGTGCCCTGCCTTAATAACCTTTTAACTTGAACTTTTTTCGTACATATACCTGTATTTTTCTTTTGCTTTTCTATTTTTTAAATATACATATAGATATAAGCTTCAAGGTAATCCTCTTTCCCTAATAAATACTACCCCTATATATAAACCAGTTTTAATCTCCCTTTTACTCTGGAAAGTTGAGTCCTTTAACAAAGATATCAAGATACACCCAGGAAGAATCAAAATAACCTTCCTTGCCCACACTGAGGATTTATAACCACCCTCCCATCTTCTTCCTCTGTCAGTGTTTCTGTGTATTTGTTTTTGTTCTGGTAGTATGTAAGTCTTATACTTGGGGTTTATTTTGGCTGGGTTCTTTTTTTTCCCCTTGTCATTTACTTTTGTTGGTCTTTTTGTCTGTTTTTGTTTGTATATCTTATAAATCTTACCTTTGGGGTCCATTCTGGCTGCGTCTTCTTCTCCTCCTTCTCCTCCTTCTTCTTCTCCTTCTCCTTTCTCTCTCTTTTTCTTTTTTCTTTCTTTTTGGTGGTGACTTCTGGTTGCTCAGAAGCATTCCAGAGTGCACCTTGCCTGGATCACGGTTGATATATTCAGCTATACATCCCCTCAACCACCTTTCACCTCTCACCAAAATGACTAGGAAGAGGAATGCCCAACAGAGGAGAAATTCAGAGACTGTGCCCTTTCCATCAGAACTATTGGATATGGACATGAACAGTATGTTGGAAAGGGAATTCAGGGTAACAATTATCCAGGAAATGGCTAGGTTGGAGAAAACCATTAATGACAACATGGAATCGATTAGGGCAGAAGTGAAAGCTACCCAAGAAGAAGTTAAATATGCTATCGATGAGATCCAATCTAATCTAAATTCTCTAACAGGTAGGGAAACGGAGGCAGAAGGCAGAATTAGTGATCTAGAGGACAAACTGATAGAGAAAAAAGATCAGGAGGAGGCCTGGAACAAATAGCTTAGGAGCTGTAAAAACAGAATTAGGGAAATAAATGATGCCATGAAAAGTTCCAATGTCAGAATTATTGGGATCCCTAAGGGGGAGGAGAAAGAAAGAAGACTAGAAGATATAGTTGAATCAATTCTCCAAGAAAATTTTCCTAATCTGGGCAATGGAACCAGTGCTCGTGTCCTAGAGGCAGAAAGATCACCCCCCAAGATCACAGAATCTAGAAAGACCTCGAGATACCTGATTGTGAAACTGATGAATCACAATTTTAGACAGGAGATCTTGAGAGCAGCTAGGGGGAAGAGATTCCTTACATACAGAGGAAAGTCCATCAGAATAACGTCAGACCTGTCCACAGAAACCTGGCAAGCCAGAAATAGCTGGCAAGACATATTCAGGGCACTAAATGAGAAGAAATGCAGCCAGGAATACTTTATCCAGCAAGGCTGACATTCAAAATGGATGGAGAGATAAAGAGCTTCCAAGACCAGCAAGGTTTAAAAGAGTATGTGACCACCAAGCCAGCACTACAAGAAATATTTAGGGGTGTTCTAATAAAAGAAGAAAGAACCCAAGAGTGTCATAGAAAGAAATTTACAGAGACAATCTATAGAAACAAGGACTTCACAGGCAACATGAAGTCAATAAAAACATATCTTCCAATAATCACTCTCAACATGAATGGCCTAAACACTCCCATAAAACAGCACAGGGTTGCAGACTGGATAAAATGACAGGACCCATCCAAATGTTGTCTATTGAGACCCATTTGGAACCTAAGGATACATCCGGACTGAAAGTGAAGGGATGGAGAAGCATCTTTCATGCTAAATGGACCTCAAAAGAAAGCTGGGGTGATGATTCTCATATCAGCTTAATTAGATTTTAAATTAAAGATGGTAGTCAGAGATAAAGAAGGACACTACATCATTCTTAAAGGGTCTATCCACCAAGAGGATCTAACAATTGTAAATATTTATGCCCCCAGTATGGGAGAAGCCAACTACATAAGACAACTGTTAAGATAAAGAGTCATATTGATATGAATACATTAATAGTAGGGGATCTGAACATGCCACTCTCAGTAACAGATCATCCAAGCAGAAAATCTATAAAGAAACAAGAGCATTGAATGACACATTGGACCAGATGGACCTCATAGATATATACAGAACATTCCACCCTAAAACAACAGAATACTCATTCTTCTCAAATGCACATGGAACTTTCTCCAGAATAGACCGCATATACTGGGTCACAAATCAGGGCTCAACTGACACCAAAAGATTGAGATTATTCCCTGCATATTCTCAGACCACAATACTTGAAACTGGAACTCAACCACAAGAAAAAGTTTGGAAGGAACTCAAACACTTAGAAGCTAAAGACCACCTTGCTTAAGAATGTTTGGATCAACCAGGAAATCAAAAGAACTTAAACAATTCATTGTAACCAATGATAATGAAGACACTTCAGTCTAAAACCTATGGGATACAGGTCCTAAGGGGGAAATACATAGCCATCCAAGCCTCCCTCAAAAAAAAAATTTCAAAATCCAGAATATACCAGCTCTCTTTACACCTTAAAGAACTGGAAAATCAACAACAAATTAAGCCAACCCCACACACAAGAAGGGAAATATCAAGATTAGAGCAGAGATCAAGGAGATAGAAACTAGAGATATAGTAGAACCCATCAATGAAGCTAGAAGCTGGATTTTTGAAAGAATCAATAAGATCGATAAACCATTGGCCAAATTAATCCAAAAGAAAAGAAAGAGGACCCAAATTAATAAAATTATGAATGAAAAGGGAGAGAAAAGGGGAGAAAAGGGAATGAAATGGGAGCGATCATGACTAACACCAAGGAAATAGAAATAATCATTAGGAATTATTATCAACAGTTATATGCCAATAAGTTAAGCAACCTAGAAAAAATGGATGCATTCCTGGAAACCTATACACTTCCAAAACTGAATCAGGAACAAATTGACAACCTGAATAGACCAATATCTAGTAATGAGATTGAAGCAGTGATCAAAAACCTCCCAAGAAACAAGAGCCCAGGACCTGACAGATTCCCTGGGGAATTCTACCAAACATTCAAAGAAGAAATAATACCTATTCTCCTGAAGCTGTTTCAAAAAATTGAAGCAGAAAGAAAACTTCCAGACTCTTTTTATGAGGCCAGCATTACCCTGATCCTCAAACCAGGCAAAGACCCCACCAAAAAGGAGAATTTCAGACCAATATCCCTGATGAATATGGATGCCAAGATTCTCAGCAAGATCCTAGCTAATAGAATCCAACAGTACATTAAAAAGATGATCCACCATGACCAGATGGGATTTATCCATGGGATGCAGGGGTAGTTCAACATTCACAAATCAATGTGATAGAACAAATCAATAAGAGAAGAGAAAAACCACATGATCCTCTCAATTGATGCAGAAAAAGCATTTGACAAGATACAACATCCGTTCTGATTAAAATGATTATAAGTATAGGACAGAGGGAACATTCCTCAACTTCATAAAATCTATCTATGAAAAACCCACAGGGAATGTCATCCTCAATGGGAAAAAGCTGACAGCTTTCCCTTTGAGATCAGGAACATGACAAGGATGCCCACTCTCACCACTCTTGTTCAACATGGTACTAGAAGTCCTAGCAACAGCAATCGGACAACAAAAAGAAATAAAAGGTATTCAAATTGGCAATGAAGAAGTCACACTCTCTCTCTTCACAGATGACACGATACTTTATGGTGGATATATGGAAAACCCAAAAGACTCCACCCCCAAACTACTAGAACTCATACAGCAATTCAGTAATGTGGCAGGATACAAAATCAGTGTTCAGAAATCAGTTGTCTTCTTATACACTAACAATGAAAATATAGAAAGGGAAATTAGAGAATTGATTCCATTTACTATAGCACCAAGAACCATAAGATACCTGGGAATAAACCTAACCAAAGAGGTAAAGGATCTGTACTTGAGGAACTATAGAACACTTATGAAAGAAATTGAAGAAGACACAAAAAGATGGAAGACCATTCCATGTTCATGGATAGGAAGAATAAAAATGGTTAAAATGTCTATACTGCCTAGAGCAATCTATACTTCCAATACCATCCGATCAAAATTCCACCGGCATTTTTCAAAGAGCTGGGACAAACAATCCTAAAATTTGTATGGAACCAGAAGAGACCCTGAATTGCTAAGGAAATGATGAAAAAGAAAAATAAAACTGGGGGCATCACATTGCCTGATTTCAAGCTTTTATTACAAAGCTATGATCACCAAGACAGCATGGTACTAGCAAAAAAACAGACAAATAGACCAGTGGAACAGAGTAGAGAGCCCAGATATGGACCCTCAACTCTAAGGTCAAATAATTTTCAACAAAGCAGGGAAAAAAGACAGTCTTCAATAAATGGTGCTGGGAAAATTGGACAGCTATGTGTAGAAGAATGAAACTCGACCATCCTCTTACACCATACACAAAGATAAACTCAAAATTGATAAAAGACCTAAACGTGAGGCAGGAATCTATCAAAATCCTAGAGGAGAACATAGGCAGTAACCTCTTCAACATCGGCCACAGTAACGTCTTTCAAGAAATGTCTCCAAAGCAAAGGAAACAAAAGCGGAAATGAACTTTTTGGACTTCATCAAGATAAAAAGCTTCTGCACAGCAAAGGAAACAGTAAAAACAAAACAAAACAAAGAGGCAACCCACAGAAGGGGAGAGGACATTTGCAAATGACACTAAGGACAAAGGGCTGATATCCAAAATCTATAAAGAACTCCTCAAACTCAACACGCACAAAACAGATAATCACATAAAAAAAAAATGGGCAGAAGACATCAAAAGACACTTCTCCAAAGAAGACATACAAATGACTAATAGACACATGAGAAAATGTTCATCATCATTAGCAATCAGGGAGATTCAAGTCAAAACCACATTGAGATACCACCTTACACCAGTTAGAATGGCCAAAATTAACAAGACAGTAAACATCATGTGTTGGAGAGGATATGGAGAAAGGGCAACCCTCTTACACTATTGGTGGGAATGCAAGTTGGTGCAGCCACTTTGGAAAACAGTGTAGAGATTCCTTAAGAAATTAAAAATAGAGCTACCCTATGACCTTGCAATTGCACTACTGGGTATTTACCCCAAAGATACTGATGTAGTGAAAAGAAGGGCCATCTGTACTGCAATGTTCATAGCAGCAATGGCCACAGTCACCAAACTGTGGAAAGAACCAAGATGCCCTTCAACGGATGAATGGATAAAGAAGATATGGTTCATATATACAATGGAGTATTATGCCTCCATCAGAAAGGATGAATACCCAACTTTTCCATCAACATAGACAGGACTGGAAGAGATTATGCTGAGTGAAATAAGTCAAGCAGAGAGAGTCAATTATCACATGGTTTCACTTACTTGTGTAGCATAAGGAATAGCATGGAGGACATTGGGAGATGGAGAGGAGAATTGAGTTGGGGGAAATCAGAGAGGGAGACAAACCATGAGAGACTGTGGACTCTGAGAAACAAACAAGGTTTTGGAGGGGAGGGGGTGCAGAGTTGGATGAGCTTGGTGGTGGTTATTATGGACAGCATATATTGCATAGAGCACTGGGTGTGGTACATAAAAAATGAATTCTGGAACACTGCAAAGAAATTAAAAAAAAAGAATAAGAACCATATGATACTCTCAATAGATGCTAAAAAAGCATTTGAACAAAGTACAGTATTCTTTCTTAACCAAAACTCTTCACAGTGTAGGGATAGAGGGTACATACCTCAATATCATCAAAGCCATCTAGGAAAAACCCACAGAAAATATCATTCTCAATGGGAAAAACAGAGCTTTTCCCTTCAGGTCAGAAACATGGCAAGGCTGTCCACTATCACCACTACTATTCAACATAGTACTAGAAGTCCTAGCCACAGCAATCTGAAAACAAAAAGAAATAACATGCATCCAAATCAGCAAGGAAGAAGTCAAACTCTCACTCTTTGCAGAGCATAAGATACTTTATGTGGAAAACCCAAAAGACTCCACTCCAAAACTGCTCAAACTCATACAGGAATTCAATGAAGTGTCAGGATATACAATCAATGCACAAAAGACAGTTGCATCTCTATACACCAACAGCAAGACAGAAGAAAGAGAAATTAAGGAGTTGATCCCATTTACAACAGCACCCAAAAGTATAAGATACTTAGGAATAAATCTAACCAAAGGGGCAAAGAATCGTACTCAGAGCACTATAAAGTACTCATGAAAGAAATTGAGGAAGACACAAAGAAATGGAAAAACGTACCATGCTCATGGATTGGAAGAACAAACATTGTGAAAATGTCTACACTACCTAGAGCAATCTACACATTTAATGCAATCCCTATCAAAATACCATCAACTTTTTTCAAAGAAATGGAACAAATCACCCTAAAATTTATATGGAACCAGAAAAGATCTCAAATAGCTAGAGGAATGTTGAAATAGAAAAAACAAAGCTGGCAGCATTACATGTAAAGCTCTATTACAAAGCTATACCCATCAGGACAATATGGTACTGGCACAAAAATAGACACATAGATCAATGAATCAGAACAGAGAGCCCAGAAATGGACTCTCAACTCTATGGTCAACTAATCTTTGACAAAGCAGGAAAGAATGTCCAACAATCTCTTCAACAAATGGTGTTGGGAAAATTGGACAGCCACATGCAGAAGAATGAAACTGGACCATTTCCTTACACCACACACAAAAATAGACTCAAAATGGATGAAAAACCCCAATGTAAGACAGGAATCCATCCAAATCCTTGAGGAGAACACAGACAGCAACGTGTTCGGACCTCAGCCGCCCCAGGGTCTTCCTAGAAACATCACCAAAGGCAAGGGAGTCAAGGGAAAAAATGAACTATTGAGACTTCATCAAGATAAGAAACTTCTCCACAGCAAAGGAAATTGCAAAACCAAAAGACAACTGACAGAATGGGAGAAGATATTTGCAAATGACTTATCAGGTAAAGGGCTAGTATCCCAAATCTATAAAGAACTTATCAAACTCAAAACCCAAGGAACAAATAATCCAGTTAAGAAATGGCCAGAAGACAAGAGCAGACATTTCTGCAAAGTAGACATGCAAATGGCCAACAGACACATGAAAAAGTGTTCCACATCACTCGCCATCAGGGAAATACAAATCTAAACCACAGTGAGATACCACCTCACACGAGTCAAAATGGCTAAAATTAACCAGTCAGGAAACCACAGGTGTTAGCGAGGATGCGGAGAAAGAGGAACCCTCCTATACTGTTGGTGGGAATGCAAGCTGGTGCAGCCATGCTGGAAGACAATATAGAGGTTCCTCAAAAAGTCAAAAATAGAGCTACCCTATGACCCAGCAATCACACTATTGGTTTTTTACCCGAAAGATACAAATGTAGTAATCCAAAGGGGTACATGCACCTGAATGTTTATCGCAGCAATGTCCATAGAAGCCAAACTATGGAAAGAACTTAGATGTTCATCAACAAATGAATGGATAAAGAAGATGTGATACACACACACACACACACACACACACACACACATACTGGAATACTATGTAGTCATCAAAAGAAATGACATTTTGGCATTTCCAACGACATGGATGGAACTAGAGGGTATTATGTTAAGCAAAATAAGTCAATCAGAGAAAGACAATTATCATATGATCTCTTTGATGTGAGCATTTGAGAAGCAGAGCAGGGAGTCATGAGGGGCAGGGAGGGAAACAAACAAGATGAGATCAGGAGGGAGACAAACCATAAGAAACTCTTAATCTCAAGAAACAAACTTCGGGTTGCTGAGGGGTGGGGAGGCTAGGGTGGCTGGGTTATGTACACTGGGGAGGGCATGTGCTATAGTGAGTGCTGTGAATTGTGTAAGACTGATGATTCACAGACCTGTTCCCCTGAAGCAAATAATACATTATATGTTAATTTTTTAAAAAGTGAGGGGATGGAGAAACACTTATCGTGCAAATGAAAGTGAAAAGAAAGCTGAAGTAACAATACTTTTATCAGACAAAATAGACTTTAAAATGAAGACTGGAATAAGAGACAAAGAAGAGCATTATATAATAACAAAGAGGAAAATCCAAGGAGAAGACATAATAATTGTAAATATTTATGCACCCAACTTGGGAGCACATAAGACATAAATCAGTTAATAATAAATATAAAGAAACTAATTGATGGCAATATAATAATAGTAGGGGCCTTTAACACGCAACTTATATCAATGGACAGATCATCCAAGCAGAAAATAAGGAAACAGTGGCTTTGAATGAGACATGGAACCGGGTAGACTTAACAGACATAGTCAGAACATTCCATCTTAAAACAGCAGAATACACATACTTTTCAAATGCACATGGAATATTCTCCAGAATAGATCACATCATAGGCCACAAAACAAGTCTCAACAAATTCAAGAAGATCAAATATTAGTGGTTAAATAATATGCTATTAAAAAATGAATGGGTCAACTAAGAAATTCAAGAGGAAATAAAAAATTCATGGAGACAAATGAAAATGAAAACACAAAGGTCCAAAATCTTTGGGATGTAACAAAAGCTGTTCTGAGACAGAAGCTTATAGCAATACAGGCCTAAGTCAAAATGCAAGAAAAATCTCAAACAATCTCACCTTATACTTATATGTGCTGGGAAAAGTAGAATAAACAAAACCCAAAACCAGAAGAAGGAAGACAATAATGAAGCTTAGAGCATAAATAAATGATTTAAAAAAAAAAAAAAAGATCAATGAAACCAGGACCTGGTTCTTTGAAAGGATCAACAAAATAGCTAAATCTTTAGCTGGAAAAAAAAGAAGAAAAGAAAAAGGAAAGGAAAGCACAGGAAAAACAAGAGGAGAAAGGAGGGGAGGGGAGGGAGAGGAAGGGAAGGGAAGAGGAGAGGAGAGGAAAGGAAAGGAAAAGGAAAGAAAAGCGAGGAAGGGAGAAAGGGGCAAAGGGGCAAAGGCAGAATGGGGCAAAGGGGGAAAGGGGGAAAAGGGGAAAGGAAAGGAGGAAGGAAGAAAGGAGGAAAGAATGAAAGAAGAGAGAGAGAGAAAAAAAAAAGAAGGAAGGAAAGAGAAAGAGAGAGCGAGGGAGGGAGGAAAGAAGGAAAGAAGGAAGGAAGGAAGGAAGGGATGAAAGGACCAAGGGACGAAAGGACCAAGGGACGAAAGGACCAAGGGACGAAAGGATGAAGAAAACTTGAACAAAATCATAAGTGGTGGTGAAATAACAACCAATACCACAGAAATAAAAAAGACTACAAGAGAATGTTATGAGCAATTATATGCCAACAAATTGGATAACCTAGAAGAAATGGATAAATTCATAGAAACATCTAACCCACCAAAACTGAAGCAGGAAGAAATAGAGAATTTGAACAGATTACCAATAATGAAGTTGAATCAGTAATCAAAAAACTCCAAAACAAAAATCCAGGACCAGATGTCTTCACAGGTGAATTCTACCAAATATTTTTTAAAAACTTAATATGTATTCTCAAACTATTTAAAAAAATATAAGAGGAAGGAAAGCTTCCAAATTCATTCTGTAAGGCCAGCACTACCCTGATGCCAAAACCAGATAAGGACACTACAAATAAAGAGAACTACAGGCCAGTATCACTGAAGAACATAAATCCAAAAATCCTCAAGAAAATATTGACAAACTAAATCCAACAATACATTAAAAAAATCATTCACCATGATCTATTGGGATTTATTCCTGGAAAGCAAAGTGGGCTTAATATTCATAAATCAATCAATGTGATACCTCACATGGATAAAAACCATGTGATCATTTCAGTATACGCAAAAAAAAAAAAAAAAAAAGTATTTGACAATGTATAACATCCACTCAGGATGAAAATCTTCAACAAAGTAGGTTTAGAGGGAGTATAGCAAAGGTTATATATGAAAAACCCAGAGCTAACATACTCAATGGTAAAAATCTGAGAGCCTTTCCCCTAAGATTGGGAAGAAGACAAAGATGTGCACTCTCACCACTTTTTTTTTTTAATTTATTTTCAGCATAACAGTATTCATTGTTTTTGTACCACACCCAGTGCTCCATGCAGTCCGTGCCCTAATACCCACCACCTGGTTCCCCCAACCTCCCACTCCCCCATCTCTTCAAACCCTTCAGATTGTTTTTCAGAGTCCATAGTCTCTCATGGTTCACCTCCCCTTCCAATTTCCCCCAACTCCCTTCTCCTAAATCCCCATGTCCTCCATGCTATTTGCTTTGCTCCAAAAATAAGTGAAAACCATATGATAATTGACTCTCTCTGCTTGACTTATTTCACTCAGCATAATCTCTTCCAGTCCCGTCCATGTTGCTACAAAAGTTGGGTATTCATCCTTTCTGATGGAGGCATAATACTCCATAGTGTATATGGACCACATCTTCCTTATCCATTCGTCCGTTGAAGGGCATCTTGGTTCTTTCCACAGTTTGGCAACTGTGGCCATTGCTGCTATAAACATTGGGGTACAGATGGCCCTTCTTTTCACTACATCTGTATCTTTGGGGTAAATACGTAGTAGTGCAATTGCAGGGTCATAGGGAAGTTCTATTTTTAATTTCTTGAGGAATCTCCACACTGTTCTCCAAAGAGGCTGCACCAACTTGCATTCCCACCAATAGTGTAAGAGGGTTCCCCTTTCTCCACATCCCCTCCAACACATGTTGTTTCCTGTCTTGCTAATTTTGGCCATTCTAGCTGGTGTAGGTGGTATCTCAATGTGGTTTTAATTTGAATCTCCCTGATGGCTAGTGATGATGAACATTTTTTTATGTGTCTGATAGCCATTTGTATGTCTTCATTGGAGAAGTGTCTGTTCATATCTTCTGCCCCTTTTTTTGATATGATTATCTGTTTTGTGTGTGTTGAGTTTGAGGAGTTCTTTATAGATCCTGGATATCAATCTTTTGTCTATACTGTCATTTGCAAATATCTTCTCCCATTCTGTGGGTTGCTCTTTGTTTTCTTGACTGTTTCCTTTGCTGTGCAGAAGCTTTTGATTTTGATGAAGTCCCAAAAGTTTATTTTGGCTTTTGTTTCCTTTGCCTTTGGAGACAGACATATCTTGAAAGAAGTTGCTGTGGCTGATATCGAAGAGATTACTGCCTATGTTCTCCTCTAGGATTCTGATGGATTCCTGTCTCACGTTGAGTACAGCAATTCAGTAACGTGGCAGGATACAAAGTCAATGTACAGAAATCAGTGGCTTTCTTATACATCAACAATGAAAATACAGAAAGGGAAATTAGAGAATCGATTCCATTTACTATAGCACCAAGAACCATAAGATACCTGGGAATAAACCTAACCAAAGAGGTAAAGGATCTGTACTCGAGGAACTACAGAACACTCATGAAAGAAATTGAAGAAGACACAAAAAGATGGAAGACCATTCCATGCTCTTGGATTGGAAGAATAAACATTGTTAAAATGTCTATACTGCCTAGAGCAATCTATACTTTTAATGCCATTCCAATCAAAATTCCACCAGTATTCTTCAAAGAGCTGGAGCAAATAATCCAAAAATTTGTATGGAACCAGAAGAGACCCCGAATCACTAAGGAAATGTTGAAAAACAAAAATAAAACTGGGGGCATCACGTTACCTGATTTCAAGCTTTACTACAAAGCTGTGATCACCAAGACAGCATGGTACTGGCATAAAAACAGACACATAGACCAGTGGAACAGAGTAGAGAGCCCAGATATGGACCCTCAACTCTATGGTCAGTTAATCTTCGACAAAACAGGACAAAATATACAGTGGAAAAAAGACAGTCTCTTCAATAAATGGTGCTGGGAAAACTGGGCAACTATATGTAGAAGAACGAAACTCGACCATTCTCTTACACCGTACACTCTCACCACTTTTATTCAACATAATACTGGAAGTCCTAGTCACAGCAGTCAGACAGCAAAAAGAAATAAAAGGTATCCAAGTCAGCAAGGAGAAAACAGAATATCCTCTCTTCACAGATGACATGATCTTATAGGTAGAAAACCCTAAAGACTCTACCAAAAAACCAATGGAACTGATACATGAATTCAGTAAGGTCATAGGATACAAAATCAATATACAGCAATCTGTTGCATTTCTATACACTAATAACGAAGTAGCAGAAATAGAAATCAAGAAAATAATCCCATTTACAATTACACTAAAAATAATAAAATACCTAGGAATAAACTCAACCAAGGAGCTTAGAGATCTGTACACTGAACACTATACAACCCCGATGTAAGAAATTGAAGATGACACAAACAAATGGAGAGCTAGTTCATGCTCATGGATTGGGAGCACAGATATTATTAAAACGTCTACACTACCTAAAGCAATCTACACATTCAATGCAATCCCATTCAAAATAACACCAGCACTTTTCACAAAACTAGAACAATCCTAAAATTTGTATGGAATCAGGAAAGAACCCAAATAGCCAAACTAATCTTGAAAAAGAATAACAAAGCAGGAGGTATCACAATCCCCAACTTCAAGCCATATTACAAAATATAATCATTGAGACAGGGTGGTACTGGCACAAAAACAGAAACATAGGTCAATGGAACAAGAACAGAATAAGGTATCCAGAAGTAAACCCATGATTATGTGGTCAACTAATCTTTGACAAAACAGAAACAACATCCAATGGAAAAAGAGACCTCTCTTCAACAAATGGTGTTGGGAAAACTGGAGAGCGATATGAAGAATGATGGACTACTTTCTTACACCACATACAAAAGTAATCTCAAAATGGATGAAAGACCTAAATGTGAGACAGGAAACCATAGATTCCTAGAGGAGAACACAGATGGCAACCTCTTTGACCTCAGGCGCAGCAACTTCTTCCTAGACAGGTCTTCAAAAGCAAGAGAAAAGTGGCAAAAATCAACTGTTGGGACTTCATTGAGATAAACTTTTGGATGGCAAAGGAAACAGTCAACAAAACTAAAAAGCAAGTGATGGAATGGGAGAAGGTATTTGCAAATGACATCAGATCAAGGGCTAGTATCCAAAAATCTATAAAGAATTCATCAAAGTCAACACCCCAAAAGTAATCCAGCTAAGAAATGGGCAGAAGACATGAACAGACAGTTTTCCAAAGAAGACATACAAATGACTGACAGACACATGAAAAACTGCTCAACATTACCCATCATCAGGGAAATACAAATCAAAACCACAATGAGATTATCTCCTCACACAAGGCAGAATGGCTAAAATTAACAAGTCAGGAAACAACGGATGTCGGCGAGGATGAGGAGAAAGGGGAACCCTCCTACATTGTTGGTGGGAATGTAAGCTGGTGCAGTCACTCTGGAAAACAGCATGGAGGTTCCTCAAAAAGTTGGAAATAAAGCTACCCTATGACCCAGTAATTGCACTTCTAGATATGTAGCCACAGGATACAAAAATACTGACTCAGAGGGGCACATGCACCCCCTTGTTTATAGCAGCAATGTCCACAATAGCCCAACTATGGGAAACAGCCCAAATGTCCATCAACTGATGAATGGAGATGTGATATATACATTTAATGGAATATTCCACCCATCAGAAAGAATGAAATCTTGCCATTTACAAGGACATGGATGGAACTAGAGTATATTATGTTAAGCAAATTTAGTCAGAGAAAGACAATTCACTCATATGTGGAATTTAAGAAACAAAACAGATGAACATAGGGGAAGGAAAGGAAAAACAGAATGAAATACAAACAGGGAGGGAGGCAAACCATAAGAGACTCTTAACTCTAGGAAACAAACTGAGGGTTGCAGGAGGAGAGGTAGTGGGGTAGATGGGGTAACCGGGTGATGGACATTAAGGAGGGCACATAATGTAAAGAGCACTGGGTGTTATATGTAAGGCATGAATCACTAAATTCTACCCTTGAAACCAACATTATACTCTATGGTAACTAACTTGAATTTAAATTAAAAAAAAAAAATGAAGTGGCAAGACTACTATTTTTTTTTAATAGGCTTTTCTTTTTGCTTTGTAATCTTTTATTTACAAAAGTTATCATCAGTGAATGCATGGTCTACCCAGTAGCACAGATGTTAGAAAGCAGAGATTAGAAAGAACTTTACGGGTCACAGCAATAGCTTCTCAAGCAGTTATTTTTTTTTCCTGTGGGCCAGTTTTACTGTAAACCTGTTGTAGAACTAAGAACGCTTTTTTGTGTAGTGCTGGTATGGAGTGTTAACTACCTAATCGAACAGGCCAGTAGGCAGAAACCAGGATGCCATGATCCTGACCCATCTCTGCAGCCCCTGACTTAGGGTGTGAGAACCACAGGGTCACTCTGATTCTCCGCAGGGATGAATTATGAAAGGAACAACAGTAATTTCTTAAGAATTGTACAATTTTCATAGCATTTCTCATCTCACATAGAAAAATTCAAGGAAGTGGGAACACTATTATACATTTCACAGATGAAACAGAGGCACTGAGGGGTGAAGATATCTGCCCCAATTCACACAGTTTTTTTTAAATCTGTCCTTTTAGGCCAAGAGGTGATGTCCTTTTCAAGTGGCTTTGCCTATGCCAATAAAGTAGCAAATCTCCACTGCATTTATCTGCTTCTGGTTCTAGTGACTAGTTTTACATTATGGTTTTACAGAGCTTTCATGATTCCCTATAGAGAACACACAGTCCGTAGCCATGACTTTTCAGTTTTCGGAAGGAGTTAGCAAATTGCAAGAGTTTCACTGGGACCAACCAGTGTCCCTCTTCCACAGATTGTTTTCGGTGGTTACTTTTTCCTTTCAGATGCGACATGGGGATTAATGAGAGATAAATATAAGAATACACTTGTTTCAACATGTGATTGTATCCAGCAGTGATTATTTTACGGACTAACATTAAATAAATGACAACCAAAAAAGAGCCATTCACCATAATTCGTTTGTTGCTCAGAATGGTCCAGATCTGGAAACCATGGCTTTTTTTTTTTTTTTTTTTTTTTTTTTTTTTTTTTTTGATAGCACGCCCACCAGGTCACGGCAGCTGAAAACTGAGAAGTCCCATCACGTGCTTCTTCAGATGGTTTGACATCAGATAGTCACAGCCCACATGTCCTCTTGCACTTGGAAAAGGACTCCTGACTCTCAAGGATCACAGGGTTTCATTTGATCCTTCACTTTGCAACCTTGATGGTAAAAGGGCTGTGGGGGGTGGGGCGTGAAGACCAGAACACCTCATTTTAAAACTTTCACCCCAGAACTGTTTCTCCTGACACCTGTGCTTAGTGATACACAGAGACTCCGGTTGCCTGCAGAGCTTCAAACAGGACACATTATCGGTTTGAGAGAAAATGTTTTGAAATAGGGTCTGGCCTACAGCTGAGGTTGGGAGGATGGTGTTATTTACTTTCCAGGGAAAAGCTATCTACTTCAGATTAAAGAAGAATTAGAGCATTATCAGCTCTGATTCTGACATCAGAAGTACTGATATTTGGAAACTGCTTTAAAACAACTTTGATTATAAGTGACAGCGTGAACTTCTAAAGTGCTATCTTGGTTTCAAAACATTAGATTTTATGTTCTAACAGTGAGCCCAAACCATTTTTTTTTTTTTAAATAAAGTAGTGCTTGCTGGCAAGAATGAGTAAAATCTTAATTTTCTAAGTTTTTCAAATCTTATAAAGTCTCTCCTCTGTAAAGACAAACTTTCAAGCATATTATAGCATTCCCCATTATACCTCGGTCAGACTCTATTGTCCTGGTACTACTCTGCCATAGGAAAAAAAAAAAAAAATCCCAACTGAGCTTTTCTAGCCATAAGTATATGATTCTGTCCCCACAATTAAGGGAACCAGGATAGCTCAGATATCAAGACTGAGGTTTCTAAAAAATTTGTTCTAAAAGAAGTATGTGCTCATTCAATAACCTTTTTAGGTTGCTACCATATATATAGTTAGCATTGTACATATTACTATTACCAATACCACTTTTACTATGGAGCTGTATTCATATTGAGGTCCCCTGTGTCCAGAAACAGCAACACATATATTTAAATGAAGAAGACTAGTATTCATTAGACGCATAAACATAAATCTTAAACATAAATCTGCAGAGTATTTTTTTCCAAAGCTATGCTGACATGACACAACCAATCCAATAGAAAAGTGGAGAAAAAGTTTCAAACACCTGCTATTTTGAGAATACAACAATATCAAAAGTCTCCAGTAGCTGCCCAAGTGTTTTCAGGGTTAGGGGATTTAAATATTCAAATCTCTATAGCCCTTAAGTTTCAAAATGCTTTTATTAATACGGTATAAAGCCACAACTCCGGGCCTCCCAAATGTGAATTGGAAGTCACAGGGGAAAAACCCTCGAGCGTATAGCTCTTCTCCCTCACACACATGAGTTCAACAAAGACAAAGTGGTAAAATTCCCTAAATCCACTTCCTGGCCTTGGGACCCCAGTAACTTTCCAGATTCCTCTCTCCTCTTTCCAGCCCTGCCTGGACCCCAGGCTGCAGAATGTGTGAAGAACGGATTTGGCAGGAAATACATGCTTAAGGGCATTCAGGTGCAAATTATGCCGGATTTTCCCCCCTGGCATCCAAGGAGATTATTATTAGGGTAAGAACAGTTTACAAAGTGCTTTTGGGGAGGGCCACTTAATTTTATGCTGTTCCCACCATTCCCCTCGACCAAACACTCAAACCATATAAATTATTCCTTCTTAATGTGGAACAAAACAAAACATAACAAAGGGCTCCTGGTGAATCAACCTTCCAACAGGCTCGCTTTATATCCTAGATCAGGGATCGGCAGATTTTTGCTGTAAAGGGCCAGCGGGTAAGTGTTTTAGGCTTTGCGGGCCCCTCCTCAACTTCTTTTGCAATGACTCAGTTCTGCTAAAGTAGTCACAAACTAGTCTGCATAAGCAAATGCATGTGACTGCATTCCAGCACAACTTACAGAAACCGGCAGTGGGCATGCTTCGCCTCAGGGCCGTAGTCGGTCTGTCCCTGTTCTAGATAATAGCCACATACCGTGCCTCTCTGGAGAACTGGCAAGGGCGTCGTCCCACGGCTCTAGCCAGGTTCGTGCCTACTTACACAATATTTAGTTCTCTGAGGACAGAGGCGTCGCTGTGGAAGCCGGGACGACCTGAGGAGTCAACATTTATCCACACCTGCAAATCAGCATGCTCAGAGATGGATGGGAGCCCAGAAGGGCCTGTTTCTGCTTTATTAGCAAACCCGAGCGTGTAGCCTGTGCCTGGCTTTTTGTTAATCCTGGAGGGGCAATTGGGAGCTGAGGATAATGATCATTCTGGTGCTGGGGTGGCAGGCGCAGAGGCAGAGAAAGGTAATAAATTACGGGCAATCTGGTTCCTCCGCAGCCTGAAAGGGTCCAAGCGGCTTCCCTAGGCACTGAAAACAAGTCAGTACTCAGGAATTCTCTGCTCAAGTTATTGGGCTTAGAAACTCGGAGGTAAATTTGCTCAGCACGCGGCTAAATACCCGAAATCCAAAACCAAATGTATAACCGCTGGGAGGGGAGCAACAGCGAGAATCATGGAGTTTCCTACAGGTGGAGGAATTCTTGCCAATCATCTTCGCCAGGCCTTGCCTATTACCAGTCGGAAAAACAAGGCCTAACGAGGGAGGGGTAAGTTGGCCAGCTAGTCTGTGGAGAAATCACAAAATCTCAGCCATTTTGACTTCGTCTTTGCTATTTCACCCTAAGGAATCTGAACGTAAAGGGGATTCCCTGACCGTATCAACACTCATGTCATGAGATTATGACAGCTAAGTACCTGGTTACTCTACAGACAAGATTTATGTTGGGATATAAATGATGCCAGAGAAATCTGAAAGTTGCTGAGGGGGAACAGGATGCCTCTCTTCACTGGTTTAATGTAGATGACAAAAACCGCACAGGATAAAGCATTAAATGGCCATCTTCCCACGAATATAAATGCTGGTCTCTCATATTATATGATAACATGGCAAGAACAGACTGGGAAGTTCTTAAATCAAAGTTAGCATTGATCTGTTTCCCTCCTAACAAATCAAAAGCAAATGTTACCCTCATGTCTTTGGTGTCTGTGACATAAAGGATCCCCCGGGCAATGAAGGCATTGCCAGCCTTGGTTTTGGGGTACGTGGTATTGATGTGTTGCCCCACAGAGAATGTCCTCTCATCCAGCTTGGCGACGAGAATGCTCGAGCCATCCACACTCGAAGCATAGATAATCCAAAGACCCTTTTCATCCACAGCTAAGTTGAAGTAAGTCTTGGAATTTGCAAAGAGGTATTTTCGATCAAAATACAGGGCATTTTCAAGCTTCAGAGTTTGGGATGTTTCTTTGCCAAAATCAAATCTGAAATGTATAAAAGGGCAGATAGGAGTCAGCATTCTTGAGGACAGCGGTGGCTTTGTTTGTGGCTATCCTCTATTAAACTGGGTGGAGCCTGGGACTCTGCATTTCTAAGTTCCAGGTCATGCCCATTCTACTGGTTGACTCACAGTGGTCTGCGCATCAAGGATGTCAAGGATGGTGACACCATCTGAGGGTCCACCTGCAGCCACGTGACCCAGGAACATTCCTTACTCTCCTGATTCTCGGATGTTTGCTAATCTCCTGAAATGTCCTCTCCAAGATTCTTAGACCTGCAGGAGGCCTTAAAAAATGAGCTAGTCCAGTCTTTTCATTTTACAAATGAGAAAGGAGAAGTGACTGACCCGGGAACATCAGTAAGTAGCCAGAGTTTGAATTTAAGTTTTCTAACTGCAAGTTTGGGGGTTTTTCCTCTACCTCTGCTGGAGTTTTAAAAACAAACATGTCACAACAGTCTAAATGAAGCAGGAAGTCGTCAGCTGGGAAGAGATGGAGCCAAGTCACTGCCGTGAGGGCAGTTTTCTCATCAGGAAAGTGATGGGATAACTTGAGGTACAGCAGGGAGTCCCCCGCCCTCGGCTCTTGGAGGCTGATTTGGCAGACTCCACACCCAGCCCTGATCAGAAATGTTGACTGTGATACAAAAGTACCCTAACTCCAGGAACGAGAATTCGGGAACATTGGGCTAAAAGAAAAGAAGAACACAAGAGGGTGCCATTGAGCAGCAGAAGAAATGGGGACGGTGGGACTGTGTGCGGGAGCCTCGCAAGCCGGAAGCCAATTAGGAACCCCTGAAGTAAGTGCAAAAAGAAGCCAGAGGCAAGTGAGGGCTTGAGAAGAGCCTGCCTGCCCGGCTCAGCTCATGGTCTTCTCTGTCCTCTGAATGCCTGGAGTTCGGGACTGCCATTGCTCTGGTATTGGTGCCTGGTGGTGCGTTTCTTGAAGGGACTTGTCTCTCACAGGAGAAACGGGATCTAGTTCCCCTGTGGCTGGCGGAGAGCAGGGCTGCAGGACAGACCTAAGCAGCGCATCACTCGGGCTAAGTTTCATTAGAAGCCACTCTTTCTTGGAGTGGCCAATCCTCTTTCTGGGGCTCATTCACCCCTGAGCTCCTTCACCATGCTCGTTCCTATGGAAACACAGCCTGGCCGGGGGTGGGGGCAAGAAGAAGCTGTAGGATTACATGGGAGAAAGGGCACCAGAAGGAGTGTGTCTGGAGAGTCCCGGCTTCTAAACAGGAGGGGTTTGGTTGCGGTTTTCTGTTAGCACAAGACTGTGCGAAAGAGGTAGCCAAGGAGCTGTTGAAATGGTGGGGGAAGGGAGTGAGAGGCCAAGGGGGGTGGAACGCTTCCAGCCATAGCTCACATGTGTCCTGCCCCCAGCCTAACCAACACTCCAGTGCCAGCAAGGTTGTTGCAGCTGGGCTTCATGGGTGGGGGGCGGGGGGGCGGTTATGAGGGTGAGAGAAGTGGGACCCAGTTTTCCCGCAGGTCCTTATCTCTTGTTTTGAATGACTCGGACCATGGCTTTCATAATACTGGGATTATTTCAGATAGGGCTGCCGCTGGACGGCTGCAGAAGTTCTGGTCCATCTTCTCATTTTTACTGAGGACCTGCAGACCCCAGGAGGTGGAGTCTTGTCCAAGGCCATGGAGTCAGTAGGCAAAGATGGAACCTGACTGAGTTCCCTGCTTTCTCGATTTATCCAAGATGACCTGCTTCTGCCTCTAAAGACCAGAACTTGATGTCTTCTTAAGCCACAAAGACAGAATTTTAGCAATTCTTTGGGGGAACCAGGAGGACATGGCTCAGTCTACCCAGGTAGCCATCTCCCTTCCCCTTAGGAGAGCAAAGGTGAGGAGAGGGGGCCTGGCCAGGGCTCCATCAGGACGACAGCTCAATCTGAACACAGAGATTCCCTGACTTTGCACTGTGTTCAGTCTTTAGTCTTCAATGATCTGAGCTATGACATGAAATTCTCACACCCCAAGTTTTTCAGAATACAACCGACTTCGAGGTGTGACGCCTTCCTGACAGGGGAGCGCTAGGTTCTGCCTGCCTCTTTTTTCCAGGGCTAAGAGAGCTACAGCCCTTATCACTCCAGATCTACTTCTCTCTGGCTCTGACCTTACTCTTGATGTCTCCACCAGCAATACGGCAGATCCCTGGCTGGGTCATGGGGCTCCCTCACTGTGTCCTGTGGTTCATTCAGTTAGCAAACCCTGACTGACCCCTGTGTGGAAGCTCTGAGGACAGAAAGATGAGGGAACCACACTCCCTACGCCTAAGTAGCTCCCGGATCAGTGAGCTACCACACAGGTGCTGTCTGGGATGCGTGAGCAAGGTAGCTGTGGCCCGGGTGACTCACCTCACTATGGTGTTGGAACCTCCTTTGTGGTAGTAGAGAGAGTTGTTGTGAACGGCATGCCCGCAGCCATGGAAATAATACGGCAGCTGCACGAGTGCGTAACTGCCGTTCAGCAGTGAGGGTTGGTCTTTGAATTCCTTCACCCTGATGCCTGCAGGGGAGAAGCCAGGGAAAGGCATGGGAGGGAGTAGGGGGAGGACGTTAAAAGGACGTAAGTTGAGAATGAGGTGTCTAGCAAGGGTCCATGTCCAGGTTGGAGTCTCAGACTCCCAGACTCAAGGCCAATTCTCTTCTCTTGTTTCCTGAACCGTCCTTCCATGGCAGAAGCCACAGAGTTGGCTTTGCTCCTCCAGGACCCCTCTAGACTATTTATAAAGTCTTCTATCAGACCCACAGAGGCCTGGACCAGCAGCAGCGAAATCTTGGCCCTCGTGTAATCCCTTCTGCCTGTTCCTGCCCCTGCTGAGTGTTCCTCCTTCCTTCGGAGCCACAGAGTCCTTCCCAGCTGGTAACCTGGGCCGTCACCCAGCCCTGAGGAAATGAAGTCATGTCTCAGCAATCGCTCTGATTGGTGAGAATGGCCAGACCCTTTCTGGAACGAGGCTACTGCTACCGCTGATGGTGGTCCTGACTGTCCCTCCAGGGCCACGCAACTGGAGTCGTGCTTGGAGGCAAGGGGGTACCTCACCCTCTCCCCTGGGCTGTCTGTCTTAAAGAGCTCTCAGAAAGATGGCCAAGAGTGCTCTCCTTAAAGAAAGACAGACAGCACGCAAGAATTTGTCTCTAACATTTCTTCCACATTATGGTTTTGGGCTTGATAAGGCTGTCATCATAAGGCTATTTGTTTCCTTCTAGATATTTCGCCTAAAACTGAATAAGCGACATTGGGAGCACCCTGGGGCTGCCCCTGGGACCTGACCTGCAAGGCTTGTCCCCAGTGGGCTCAACTGAGACAAGTGTGCCGCCCACTCACTTGTGCTTTGGAAAACAAAGAGCCTCTGTGTGACCCTAATCAGGAGGGGGTTCAGATACACAGACGTAGAATGAACCCAATGAAAGGCACAAGCCCCACACGGATCGGCCTCCTCACCAAGGGAAGTTACCTGAGAAATGTTCCGTCACCCAGATCCTCTCATCACTCTTGTTCGCAGACTCTCTTATCCACGTCCCAAATGTCTCTCTAACTTTCAGTACTTGTGTTGGACTCCCGATGGAAGCGATCACAGATTCTACCAAAGGGAGAAAAAGAAAAATCACTCATCATGACTTGAAGGCATCCAATTTCTGAATTTCAAAACAAGATGCTCTGCTTCACGTACCTGCTGGTAGAGAATGGTGATCCCCGGCCTTCTCATCAGCCTTTCCAACCAACGTACCATCGTTCGGTGTGGCACACGTCTCACCTACAACAACGCTGACAATCGTCAGAGCAAATGCAGGTGGCACAGGGAGAGTCATGTAACTTTATTACTGGTGCTTTCCCCACTTCGCCCCAGGCTCTAGTCCTACAAGCATCCCTTACAATAGGTGCACCGAGTTTTTTAGTTGCTTGCTTTTAAGCAACAAGTCAAATACTTCCAATTCCCCGCCACCTGCCCCTGGCATCCCCACTCTCTGCTGGGGGAGTTCCCAACAACTATCCATCATCACAGTTACTAAAATAATGCAATCCCAAGAAGGTGTCAGTCAAAGGGAAAAAGCGGCCTATTCAAGCCCTCAGCACTCTGGGGGTGGGGGAGGGGAGAGCCATACGGATGCTTCTTGGCTGCTCTGGCCTGGTGGTATCACTATCATGGATTGCATTTTCCTGGAAGGATTTACACTTTCAGGGAAACTGACAGAGCCTCATGATAGTGGTGGCCCCCTTTACCTTGTCTTCCTGGACAGCCAAAGGGAGAAGCCACAGAGGGAGAAGGAGCCCAGAGATGTTTGAGCTTCCCTCCACCATTTCCTACCCCTGTTGTCTTGAAGGTCTACGGGACATGGGTCCTCAACAGGCGCCTGATTCACAGCTGGTTTGAGGCCATACCTGAGCTAGAAGCCATCCTACCTGGGTTGTAATTGTTCCCTTTAACAGATGGGCTTAATTCAGATCTCTGGTGAAGAGGTGTCCCTGGTTGGCAGAAGCAGGACAAAAGGGAGGAAGGTGGCCAGTATAAAGACAGAGGGAGTGGACTGGCTGGGGAGAAGGACCTGATCTGGGGCAGTTGGGGACAAGTAAAGCTTTCTGGAGTTCAGCCCACTTGCCTAGAACAATTCTGAGGGGTTCAACTCACCTTTTAGTTAGGTGCTAGGGGTACCTCCATTGTTCCAAGGGAAGCTTACAGAATAATCTAGAGAGGTTTCTTTATCAGTAAAATAAAGGGCAGGACCCCCTGTACTCTAAGCTTCTTTCTAGCAGGATGAGCCTGTGTTTCCCTGATCTTCCTGTCCCCTGATGAGAGCAGTCTTGGGAACAGTGTGATGACTCCTGCTGCCTCTGAGTTCCATCTGGAGTTTCTGTTCAGGAACGTGGGTTTTGCCCAGGAAAGGGACAGAGAGACCCTCCTGTTCTTAGTCTGAAGAAAAGGCTCTTATTAATTCATGTTGTACTAACCTGATTCTAAAGCTGTGGGGGCAGGAGGGGGCTTAAAGAAATGGAATTGGAGGAGGAGAGAAGGCCAAGTTCAGATGCACAATGCCTGGCAACCGAGGACTCATTTCTAGGAGGCAGAGTGGAAGACCACGGCCTCTCATTTAAGCAGTTTTCACAACTCTGTGGCCTAGGTCCTGCTGACCAGCCTCTCAGTAGGCAGGCGAGGCAGGGGCAGCTGCTTCTCCCTGCACCCCTGTCCTGGCTGACACAGCCTGTGGCAAATGCTCAGGTCAGAAACCCCCTTCTCCCAGTCAAAGGTTCCTGCTCAGCTCATTCTCCAAGGGCAGCTGAACAAAGAACTGATGCTCACAGAGAGGGTGATGCTGAACGGCAGTGAAGGCCTCTTGGAGGGGGAAGTTCTAGCCTCACCTTGGAAGTATTTTTCATTAACGTGGCCCTTCATTTGTAATTAGCTTTCAGTCCCGTGGCCACCTCTGGAACCGACTGAGCCATGGGCAAGTCCTCTTGGCCTTCCAGAGATCAGGCGCCCTTTGCCCTTGGTTGGCTTAGTCCCAAAGTGTGACTTTCCAGCTCTGAAAGGAAGAAGCTCTCAGAGCAGAGCTTTAGAGCCCAGCAGATGTGAGTCCCAGCTCTGTCACTTACTGAGTGATCTTGGTCAAGCTACACAGCTCCTGGGCATTTCAGTTCGGGATCTCTAAGTTGGTGGCAGTACCGACTGGCGTATCATGTCATTGCTGTGAGCCTCTAGCGAACTAAGCACTTAGCACCGTGGTCAGCACGCAAAGTGGAGCGGCGGAGAGGACAGAACTGGAGAACCATGGGGAGGTAACCAAGCTGAAACCCCGCCTCGTCTCCCCAACATAAGCCAAGCCCTTCACGCTCCCAGAGTGAATGGCTTGGCCTCTGAGACTGTTTTGGGGGAGAGGGATGGTGGGTTTGGCAAGGAAGAGGAATAGTCTGGGGATAAACGAGGGGAGGGTGAGCAGGGGAGGTTGTGGGGGGCCCAATTCTAAACCTGCTACAAGTTCTCACCCCAAGAGCAGAGCGCCAAAGCAGCCCACCGGCCTGGTGCACAGGGGAGCTCTTGCTTTAGGCAAAGCCTCTGTTTAAGAAATCTGGTTGCAAAGCCTGGGTGAAGCCTGACTGTTTGGGATCATCAGCCAAAGAGTTGGGTTCCCCGGGGCGGGGGCTAGTGACCTGCGCACTGGCCATTGAACATGTTTGGCTGCCGAGGGCCCTTAGATCTTCTGCTTCCAGGCGGTCCTGGGGGACCTGGAGGGCCCGGGGGTCCAGGGGGTCCAGGTGGGCCTTGGTCACCTTTAGCACCTGGGGAGAGAAGGGGGGCGGGGAGAAAGTTTGATTCAAGAGCCATAAACAGAGATGGGTTTCTCCCAGGGGAAAGGAGAATAAGCAGCCCCAGGGAGGATGGCCGAGCGCCCCCTTCCCGGACATAACTGCATTCTAGAACTTGTCCATGCAAAGTTGAGGAAGCAGCCATAGAAGACGCTGAGTTCCAACTCTGTGCCAGGAACTGTGCTAAGAACTTTACAAATCTGCTCTCCATTGTTCTTTCCAATCATCTGTGAGATGGTATTAGTAGCCCCTTCGTGACCTGAGTCTTGGGGAAGTTCAGTGCTTCGCCCAAGGTCACAACCGGGAACAGCGGTGGAACTGAACCTTAGGTGTGTCTCGGGACAAAGACAAAGCTTGTGCTCGTTTCACCCGCCTTGTTGGAGGATCTCAACCCTGACAGCTTATTAGAGTCCCCTAAGGTGATTTAATACAATTCTAATGCTGGGACCCCATCCAGAGCAGTTAGGTCAAATGACAACAGGTTGTCTGTATTTTTGAGAGCCTCCTCATATGCCACCAGGTGTGAGAAGCACTGCTCTGTGGGGTAGAAGAGATCAGGCGAGCCTGCTGGGCCTGTGACCTGGGGCAGACAGCTTAACACTCTGAGCCTGTTTCTTCATTTCCAGACTGAGTCTCATCCTCCCTGTCTTGCCCCGTGAGAAGACACTGAGGTCACTGTTGTGAGTGCTCTGACTTTAGGTGGCCACTGTGCATGGGTACAGCCTATTGCAGGTGTTATTGTCTGGACCATTCACAAGGATGCCACGAGGCTGGGTCATTTAGCTCTTTGGTTCTACCCTCCCATCCTGAGCTGACTGGTGATCTCAGGTCTTATTAGCCACCTCTTCCCAGCCAGACTAGATAAGCCTTTCTAGGCTCTCTAGGGGCAAGCCAGGGTCCCAGAGGCTAGACGCAAGTCCAAGCCCACTCTGAAAGGGCCAGAGACCTAGAGGCAGGGCAGACAAGATCCACCCTCAGATGCCTTGTTGGCTTTCTGGCCAGCGGACACTCAGCTCTGGCCGCTCTCTGGAATTGGGGTACACACAGGGACGTAGTTTTTCCTGAATGGTTTGTCAACACCCCTCACTTGTTAAGAGGTATAGGGGAGTATAGCAGTTGGGATGTATAAATTCCTATATAACTGAAGTATAACATGGTCTCGTGTTTTCAAAGTATATTCACCTATATTTGATCCTGTCAAAACACTTCCTAAATTTTATGTATTTTGTACAGCAACCTCCCTGTTTAAGAAACAAATCATGCTAAACATAATTTGAGCTTTGGTCTTAGCACAGTACCAGGCAAACAGTAGGTGCTCAACACATTTTGAGTGGCTAGATGGGCAACTGCTTCAGGGTCATTGTTCTTGACCATCTATCATCCCAGCTTCTTTGGGACAGATGTCCTGTCTCAATTCCATCTTCATATTCCCAGCTACTAGCAAAGTTCTAATTCATAAATGGTGTTCTTTGACACTCAAAAATATTTATTGAATACATAAGGATAATTATATTTTTAGGATAGAAGTGGTCTCTGAAGTACTGTGCTTATAAAATTCTTCTGCCTCTTCCTTGTCCATGACCATCAGCTGTCACCTACTCTTTCCACCATGTCTTTCTGTGGTTTGCTGGGTCTCTATACCCCCCACCCCTGCCAGGTGCCAACTGTGTGCTCTGAGCCTGGGTTGGAAACCAGAAAAAGGAGATCAGCAACCAAGTCTGCTCCAATTCTACGTCAAAATGTTTAGGATAAAGATCTGAAGATTTCCCTACCTGGACTGTGAGGAAAATGCCTGAGCTTTCTGTCAGTTGTCCTCTGACGTATCTTAAATTGCTTGCTTACTCGTCTTGTTCTAGATTGTGCTAGACTTAATAGATATTTGGAAAAAGGAAGCTCCCTTCATCCTCATTCAATCTAACCATGATGTTTGGACTGGGATTATCTAAACTACTTCTGCTTAGATCTCAGATTTTGTCTCACCAAGGTTGGGATAGCATGCACAAGTTTTTGAAAGCACAGAATTCTAAAACATGCTGCAAAGCAGATGGGCACATAAAGCAGATAAGGAGAGAAGACCCAAGCAGCATTTGTCCTAAAAACTAGGCCAATTTCTGGGCCCGGCCGCTTACCTGTGGGGAGCACATCATTGGACACGTCCCCTTTGTCTCCTTTGTCACCCTTTGGCCCTGCTGGGCCCTCATTTCCAGTCAAGCCCAGCTCACCAGGGTCTCCCTTCTCCCCTGGAGTTCCTGTGGTTCCAGGCGGCCCTGAAGGGAGGAAATGATTTCTTAGCCTGTAATGCAAAAAATTCTGGTACCCCACTTTGTAATATCATATCACAAGTTGCACTTTTAGGGTGAAGGAGCTTCAACAACCAAATACCTAAGACTCTGTGGCCATTTTAGGATGGCAGCATGATATAAACTCATTAAAGACTCATATTTCCAGGTGGCTCTTCTGAATATCTTAGGGACCTTTGGCTGGGCCAACAGGGAATGGACCAGAAAAGGGGCAAGCATGGCAAGAGTGGAAGGAAAGTAAGTCCTGAGCCCGTTTGCCTGCGGGAAGGATGGAGCACACAGAGGGGTATGTGTGGTGTCCGGAAGGGTGGGTGTTGTCCCCTGCATTGTTGGTTTCTTCCTCACAACATCCTGGAGCGGTAGGCTGCTCAGTCATCCTGACTCTCGTTATAGGGAAGCTGGAGCTCAGGCTCCATCATCACTGAGGCCACTAAGTGAGCAGCAGAGATCTGATTCTGTGTGCTCTTCTGTGACATTCCAATGCAAAATTGGAATGTCAAATGCTTTTCACCAAATGAGCAAAATGGGTAAAGTTGTTCTAGCACAAGCCTTAAGACGGATGGTGATAGTGTGGGTGGATGGTCTGCCCCGTTCCTGGGGAGCCCTAACTCCAAGAATTGTGGACCGGTCCCTCTCGGCTAGACGCGGGTAAGAATCTATGCAGTGGCCCCTCTCAGCATGGATTACGGACCGCACAGCATTCTGATCCCCGTCAGAAAGGAAGAAACTAGGAGTATGATCCGACTGCCCTGGTCATGCTGGCAGCTAGTTTCCAGACAGCCGCAGAGGGAGTGGTACCCAGATAGAGCCCCACAATTTCACTGAGGTGAGGTGACAAAAGCTGGATTCTGGGGAGGTAGAGGTAGCTAGGATTCATGAGGCAGAAGGAGGAGGTTGTGCAGACAGAGCTCTGGAGAACTTCAGACGGGTGTCATTGGGTCTTTGGCTGAGCAATGACCTCCAGAGTGAAACTCTACAAGGCAGGGCAGGGACAAACAGGAAGTTCACTATACAACTCTCATGCCTGCCCAGGGAAAGGGCTTCATTCCCATCGGGCAAAGCAGAGAGATCTCAGAAAATGATGAGACACTGGGTAAAGTCCTTGGAAAAGTCTTGTCTCAGTAGTGAGGCTAAATTGGCCCAAGAGTCAAGGCTGCTTTGGATCCATTATACCTAAGCTTAAAAACAGCTTCAGAAGTATTAAACAGAGCTGGGAGGAGTTTCGTTGACAGAATAGAGTCCATGATCTGAATCATTTAGTGAATGTAACACAGAACATTAACTATTTAAGAAAGAAAAGGATCGTATCGTCTCAGCAGACGCAGAAAGGGCATTTGATAAAATTTAAACCCATTCTTAATAAAAATTCTCATCAAACAAAAAATAGAAAGAAAAGTCCTCAATCTGAAAAAGGGCCTCTGTAAAAACACCTACAGCCAACTTCATCCTTAGTGATGAAAAACTAACTGATTTCTCCCCAAGATCAGGAACAAGACAAGGGCATCCATACTCATCACTCTAATTTCACACGATACCAGAGGTCCCAGCTAGTGCAATAAAGCAAGGAAAAAGAAAGAAAAGGCAAGATTGGAAAGGATGGATTCAAACTGTCTTTCAGATAGCTTGTTGTTTTGTAGAAAATCTCATGGAACCTATAAAAACGTACTAGAACTCCTCAGCACCCAGGCACCCTGGGACCCTGAGAAGGAAAAGGGGTTGTCTAGTATTGGGCAGAGGTATTGCCAGCTGTGAATGTATTAACACAGTCCCCTATCTGCAGGGCCCACATGCTCAATTCCACAACAGCTTCCTGGAGAGATTGCTCCCTAGAGATATTGCTCCAAGTGGCTAAGATTTCAGGCAACAAGGAAGAGCCAGAGGGCATGTTTTAGTGCAAACAGACTTTTAGTTCCTCTCAACCTCTATAACCAAGAGGGCTTAGGATCCATTCATTTTCTTTTCTAATTACCCTGCCAGTCCCCAAGCCCCTTCTTTCTTTTTCTTAAGATAATTATTAATTAAAGAGAGAGAGAGAGAGGAGGGGCAGAGGGGGACAGAGAGGAAGAGGGAAAGAATCTCAAGCAGACTCTGCCCTCAGTGTGGAACCCAACACAAGGGCTCGATCTCACAATCCTGAGCTCATGCCCTGAGCTGAAACCAAGAGTCAGACGCTTATCCAACTGAGCACCCAGGCGCCCCTCACCCCATGCGGTGTTCCTTCTTATAGGCTCTGGCTAAGTGCCCAGGGCCTCTCTCTTATCCTCATCGACTTGGCCAGTCCCCACTCTCCAACTGTCATCCTTTCAGCCTTGCGACTGTCCTCCCTCCAGAGTAACACTCGAGATCTTAAGATCTGGATCCACCCCAGCCCCACTCCCTACAGCCCCACAGGATTCCAAAATCACTGTCCCAAGAGAATCTGAGAATTTGGGATTGGAAGGCACCTTGGAGGTCATCCAGATTAACCCCATGTCCCAGCCTAGAAGCCTCTCTACACTCCCTGATTGGCTCTTCTGGAGTCCTGTCAGCAGTGGGCAGTTTATTACATCCCATCATAACACAGATCGTGCTGGAAGAGTCTGCGCTGCCGTCAGAGGCAATATTCCCTAAAACCTCCATCTGGAACTCTTAGCACCTTTCGGAAGCGGTACACACACTCCATGTGGCATTTGCTCCTCCCAATTCAAGGGACCCTACGCAGACCACCCCCAGGAAGCCAGCAGTGTACTCGAGAACCTTCAAGTGTTGATCACTGTCGGGCAACGCAGCGCACAAAGACGCGTTCGCCAGATTTCAGCCAACCACGAAAACCACATCTTCACGAAAACCATGAGATTCTGCTGATGTGGGGAGATAGAGGCTGGGGTTTCTTGCCTCAGCCGGTGGTGGTGGCGCGGCCGGGTGGGCGAGGCGCTGATGGAGGGGCTGGGGACGCAGCGGGAGAGGACTTGGAGAGGAGCCGGCCGCCCCTACATGGGGGGGCAGGTGCCGGGTGGGGAGGCGCTGGCCTCGCTCACAGCCCCATGGAAGCCCCCCACCCCACCAGGCCCCGGGACCCCTCGCTGGGAAACGGCGCCCTCACTCGAGAAGAGCCCTTCCTCAGGGCCCTCTGCATAGGAGGATGTCCTTTTGTGGGGGTTTTAAATAGGAGATTTGATGCATTATCTGAAGGACACAAAAGACGAGAACGTTGCCACAGAGCCGGCCGCACTGCGTAGAGGACAACGGATACCTTCCACAGGTTTGGCATGAACCCATGCCGCAGTGCTCAGGGGAATGGCGTCCTGCCGTTAGTTCCGGGTTTTCCCTTTCAGGCTTTTATTCTAGTCACAAAGAGCCTCTCCGCACCAGCATCTGATTTCCCCTTTATTCATCCCTCTTGTGCCTTCTCTTTCTCAAAGAGGCCTAGTGTGAGACAGGAAACCACTCCTGCCCCAGTGTGGCGGTGGTACTGACGCCCCCCACAGGGGTGAGACTCTGAAGCTAAAGATACTAAAGACCTTCCCTTAGGAATGTATTTGGACTCTCCGCTGGGCACCCACAATGGTTTTTCTGCTTTCCTTAAGGAAGGGCGGGGGATGTTCTGTCTCCACAGAGTCTCTGTCTCATGACAGTTTCCTCTCTGCCCTCCTTGGTGGTGCCCTGGCCATGGCCCCACTGAGGTCCAGCATCGCCTCATCCCATCCGCCGTCGGAGGACCCGAGGTGAGGAACTTACTTCCCTGGCCTGACTGTCACACAGTGCGCGGCCTGGCCCCCCGTACAGTGTGTCCAGTTGAGTCCTGGCCGGCTTCGAGTCAGCACATTCTGCAGGGAAGAAAGGCCGGATTCTGCTCACCCGCCTCGTCGGCTAGGAGTGGCTCTCTGCTATTTTCCTTCCCCCGTGGTGCCCACTCAAAACAAACTGTCTCACCAACTTTACCGTTGGGGGTTGCCTGACGTGGCTGGGGTCAACTCCAGCATCTTCCCGGCAGGGGGTGAAGGAGGACAGCTTATTTTTGGGGGGGCCATCTGTCACTGACTAAGGTAGGGGGGCAAAAAAGGGTTAGGGGCGTCACACAAAACCCAGTCCCAAGACTGGGAGAATAAAGAGGAGGGCATTTCTTTCTGTTGCTGGAGGATTTGGTTTTTAGAGAAGACAGTGCAGTACTAACTCTTAGTGAGAAAGTGAGACACAGATGAGGAAAAAAAGCAAATGCTTGGTTTTGAGGCAATGTCAAACGTCATAGGAGATGCCAATTGCAAAACTGACCACATTTAAGTCTCTTTAGTTCTTCTCTCCACATCTAAGTCGGTGTTTTCAAATGACTACAGGCATTTCAACTTAGATTTCCCTCTGGGTGAAAACCAAGTTTTGGAAACAATAGTTAACACTAATAGGGCACTCACTGTGTGCCAGGCCCTATTCTAAGCCCAATATATGTCTCTCATTTAATCTTCTAAATGACCTGAAGAGGTTGATACTACTATTGTTCCCATTTTACAGATGAGGAAACTGGCACAGAGTGATTAAGTAACTTGCCCAAGGGCACACAGCTAGAGCCAGGGACCCAAACCATGCCATCAGGCTCGGGCTCCATGCTATTCCACTGTTCTCAGCATTGCCAAGGTCAGAAAGCCAGGGTTTTCTCTGATACTTCAGTCTCCTGGAGACAATGGTCCAGCCTAGAGCTCTATACCCAGGTTTCATCATGTTCTTCATCTCCTCAAGAGCCCACAGTGGCTCCCTGCTGCCTCCTGCAGACACGCATCCAGCCTGGGTCCCCTCCAGCATCCAGTCTCACTAACAGTCCCTCCAGGCTAGGCCTTTCTCTTCTCCCACTGCAACGCCCTCCACAGCCTCCCTCTGATTCTTTCTAAGATGTTGGTCTCACTTCTCTCTCTTGCGCCTTACACTTAGCCCTACAAAACAACCCATCTTCTACACGGGGCCCTACTAGTCCACTATGTGCACAGGGAAGTTCAGCTTTCTCTTGTGATGGATAAAGCAGTCTTCAGGTCAGAAAAACCAGCTCACTGCATTGTACACCTGAGACTAATATAACACTGTATGCTAACTAAACTGGAATTAAAATAAAAAGTTAATTCAAAAAAGAGAAAAAAAAAAAAGAAAAAAAGAACAACCAGCGACACCTCCAGAGCTGTGTGTAACATCCGGCCTCTCCTTCACCTGGGTGGGAAGCCCTCCCCGATGGAAGGTAGGCTCTACTCTTCCCATTCCCACGCACATGCATTCAGTCTTCATTCATCAGCTATTTACTGAGCCTCACCCGACTGGAGCAGACTATTCCAAAAAATGGAAACCATGTTAGAGTTGTGGGAACCCGACCTCCTCAGTCTGCAAATGGGACCAAGGCTGGATTGTTAAGTGACCTGTGTGAGGCCGTGGCGTAGTCAGGGACTGAGGCTGGTGCGCCCAGGACTCCTTCCACTGCCCTCCTCTGCCCAGAGAACAGGAAATAAGAGACACAAAGCCGTCTCTGCCTGCCTGCCAGGCTGCTCCCCTCTGAGCTGCATATTCTTGTACGTATCCTGCAGGCATCTTGGAAGGGCTGGCGGCCTCCCTGCCCTCTCTGCCAGACTCCGTGGCAGGCTGCAGTGGGAGGGGGTCCACTGCCTCACGTCCTGCAGGAGTTAATGGCAGTAGCTCCCAAGGCCAGGCCTCCTTCCTGTCTGCTCCTGCTCTGGGGCACATCGGGGATGCCGCTCTCCCAGCTGGGGGCCAGCCCCTCCAGCCTGTAAGTTCATGGTTTTAAGCCGTGTTTAAAAGCAGGGGTTCAGGAGTCAGAGAGCCCTGGTTTCAAGTCTTGCCTCCTCCACTTCTTACCTTTGTGACAGTGGGTAAGTTATGTCCATTTGTGTCAACGTTGTCTTTATTGCCCCCCTTTGCTGGGTTTTCCAGGCCCTGGAGGTTAGTTCTAAGCAAGATAAACATGGCTTGGCTGTCATGGACCTCACATCCTTCCTAGGGAGTCAGACTGTCAGCACATCAACAAGCAAATGCAAGGAGAGAATTTCCAGGAAGGGATATGTGTTTTGATGGAATGGGGAATGTGACCATGTTGGTGAGGCAGGGACTAGACACAGAGGTGGGGGACGAACTTGAGAGGTGGCAACAGATCTGAGACCTGCAGGAAGAGCAGGGAAAGTGTGCCATGCAGTGCGCATAGCAGTGCAAAGGTCCTGGGGCAAGAGTGGGCTTGGCCTGTTTGAGAAACAGAAAGATAGGGCTTCTTCATCTGGAAAAAATATGGCCAACAAAAATGTCTCTCTCCTTAGGGTTGTTTTGAAGACCAAAAGAGGTTAAGTATAGAGAGTACTTGGTAGCATGCCTGACAATAGATATTAGCTATTTGCATACTATTGTTCAGAGAATCCTGCTAGAGGGCATAGTCCAGCCTGAGTCCTGTCTCTGTGGAACACAGGCTCTTTTTCCTGTTTTTAGAAACAGCACTTGTTGTTCCCTCTTTCTGGAATGCACACCCACTCCTCCTCTCTCCCACCCCTGCCTGGCAAATCACTATTGATCCTGGAACTCTCAGCTGGAACCACAACACTTCCTTCTCCACAGTCATGACCCTGGCCCAGCAGGTCACATCCTGTATGAGACTCTGTGGTGCCTTCCTGGGAGCTGACCAGGAGACCCAGACTACTAATCAGAAGGTTCTGGAAGGTCTTCCTGCACATCTCCCTTCCCCAGCCATACCTATCCGGCCCTGTGGGTTCCGTGCACTCCCCCTGGGCCACCCTCTGCCTGCGCACATCTTTCAAGTCTGACCTCACACTTTACCTTCCCGACACCCCCTCTCTTTACCATATCTCTTAAACCCCTGTTCTCTCCTTCAAACAGGTATCTCGCATTGTGATTTGATTATCGACTCCTAATTCCTGCCTTCCCACCAAAGATGGAAAGTTCCAGAATAGGGGCTGCATCTGTTTGTTTCCCTACTAGGGCTGGGAAACTGCTCAATAAATATTTGCTGACAGATGGTCCCACCCTCTCCTGGTATTCTACTTGCTACTCAGTCCCGTTCTTGGCCTCCTTGCTGTCTCACCCCCCTCCTAGTTGGTCATTAGGCGTTGTTGCTTCTCAAGGCTCAACCTTCCTCTCCTGTTAGCTCCCTCTGAAAGTGACAGTGCCCATGCCCACATACCCACTGCCTCAGGTGGCCCCCTCATGCATACTTCTGGTCCCAGGGTCTCTGACTGTAGACCTGCCTGCATCTCCAACTTCCCCCAACATCTCCTCCTGGACATTTCAAGGCATCTCAAACTCAGCACATCCCATGCTCAGCCAAGCTTGTTTCCCTGAACCTGAGCTGATACAGGGCTCCCCTACTTGGGACACAGCAGTCATCAGGGGCAAAGATCTGTGTCAGTCTTGGGCACCCCCCACTTCCTTATATCCACCCACCACAAGGTACTGCTGATTTCACCCCAGAATATCTCTCAACTCCACCGGTCTCTCCATCCCCCAGCCTGCCATTCCTTTGACCTGCACCCTGAGCAAGTTCTGAACATCTCCCTCCTTCCGTCCTTGCTCCCTTTGCGTGCTCTCCAGGCAGCATCCCCAGTGTCATTTTAGAAAAGCAGACCTGACCTTGTCACTTTCTCCTACTTGCAACCCCTCAGGGGCTTCTTGGTGCTGTCTGAACAAAGCCCAGACCCCCTGACCAGCTCCGGTCTCCCCTCCCTGCAAGAACACTGAGTGTTGGGCAGGATGTGAACCCATCATGGGACGAGGGAAGGAAGCAGAGGAAGGAAAGAACAGATTCAGGGCTTTGACAGGGTGAACAGACCCACGTGCTAGAGTTCAGGGTCTAGGTCAGAGCCGCAGCTGGCCGATGGCGGAGCTGTGCTTTCAACAACCTCTCCATAGAGTGGGGCTCGTCAGCAGTCTCTGTGTTTGTACATGGAGGATGGTGTTCGGCTCCCTTTCCCCTGGCCTGGGGCAAGGACAACTGCCTGGGCCCTTTGTGACTCAGGTTCTCTACTCAACCTTAGCCGAGGCTTCTCCTTCTAATGCTGCTGACTCCCGGAGGCCTCTGGTGCTGGAAGCCTGCTGCAAAGGAGCATCTGCGTCTTTGCTGGAGGTCCGGTGGGATTGGTCCCCTGCCCTGATGAGTGGACCTGGGCCCCCTCTCACTGCCCCACCGCTGCCTCCTTCCCTTTCCTGGTGAGGCAGGGCAGTTCTCCATGCTACTGCCAGTCCTCCCAGTTTCCTCCAAGTACCAACCACAGTTCTTATGATGCCAGAGCCAAGCTGACTTGGCCACTATCTCTCTGGCCTCATCTCCACCAGGGGATGCTTTTTGCATCCCCTCTGTCCAGCTGCCCTGGCTGCCCTGCTGCTCCTCAGACCCTGTGGGGACACCGCCCTCACACACTGTGCTGGAAACCCCCGTCCCCCTATAGCCTGTGGCTCCCTCTCTCCCCATCTCCAAGTGTTGGCTCAAAGGCCCAAGGGAGCCTTACCTGGCCTCCCAATCCACAGTCAGCCCACCCTCCACTCCTGTTGCACACACACACTTGTCATTCCCTCTCTTGACACTGTTTCCCCTGTCACACTTAGCACCGTGGAACAGCTGATCCTTTCCTACTTATTGAGCTTGTTTATGGTCCATCTGCCCAGAATGGAATGGGGGTTTCCCAAAGGTAGGGATTTTGTCAGCTTTTTCACTTCTGGATCTGCAACATCTAGAACAGCACCCACCATTATAGAGATGAATGAACTTGTTCTGTCTGGGCTTCACTGGGTCGTGGGTGGCAAGAAAACACCCCTCTTCAAAGCCAGGGGCCTGTAAGCTTTTTGAAAGTCACCCCTTTCCTGTCTGTTCCACATCCAGTGAACCATGGAGGTTTCCTCTCCCCCAGTTGGCCCTCAGAATACTCATTGCTGGATCCTCAGGACTGGACCACCTTTCTGGGGCCTTTCTGGAATAAACCAAACATCTGCACACTGATGGCCATCATTATTCACCACCGATGCTCATTTATAATTACGATTATTATCCACCATGTAAGGGTCCATTACTGGTCTGTAATTAACGCTGGAATGGCCGACCTTCTGGGGACTGAGCTGACTGGGACCATTCTCAGAGGCAGTCCCCGGGAACAGGAGCATGTCGGCTTGACCGAACGGCAGAGCCATTTAACAATTTTCTCCCTTTCTACTGGTTCTCACTTAAAGTGCTTAGAAGAGCAGAGGTGCAGGAAGAGGGCACCGTGTCATCTGGAAGAGTGGTCTAGTAGTTATTCTAGCCCTGGGGCCTGCCTAGGTGAGTTGGCGTGGCAGAGTAAGAGGCTGAAAATAAACAAGAGGGTTTGGTAGATTCAGTCCTGACTGCTGTGGCTCAGGGCCAGGCCTGCCCCGGTAGCCTCCTGGGGCGTCCCTACCCCTGGCAGTGGGGCCCCCACCATGTCACGGGCCAGCTCTCATCAGGGCATCTTCCTGGCCTTGTCCACAGACGGCCCAGCATTGGAGCTCAGAGCCCCTCAGAACTTGCCTACCCCAGCCCACAGCCTCCTGCTGGGCCTCGCACCAGCCCCTGCTTCTCACGGCTCCCTGGACATGTCCGACACAGATGTTTCCAGGTCTTAAGCTCAAGTTGCAGCCATGCTGCCCCTCAGTGCAGAGCAGCAGAACCCCTCCGGGGATGTCAGCCACACCAGTATCATCATCGGACGATGCCAGGACAGGAGACGCCGGCTGCCAGGACCACGTGATCCAAGTACCAGCCCGAGGGGGGCCTGCTACTCGAACAGTTCTAGCTACTCCTCTAGCTGAGAACACCTGCGGCCGGCATCAATCAGCTGACACTCCGTCAGGTCAGGCACAAGGATTTGCTGGGCAGGAGGAGGCAGCGAGAGGGCAGGGCAGGACCTGAGCCTCAAAAGAACTTGGGTGTCAGCACACACGGAGGCTGTCCCAAAGCCCCTGCAACAGCCCTCCCCAGGGCTGCCCGCTCCGGCCCCTTCCATCCCTCCGTCTGCCTCGTCTGCCTCCGGAGTGAGCAGAAGAGGGGAATCCGTTCCCAGGGAGGTCGCTCTCCAGATAGATGTAAACCTTTGCAGGCCTGCACTCAAAAGCATGCCTGTGGCAACTCAGCCCACAGCGGCTTCCTGACGAGAGTTAAACCAGTCCCACAGGCAAAGAGGTAACACCGTCTCCCCACTATGTTCCTCTCGGGCCAATCCGAAAAGCGATAATTGAGACAAGCAATAAGGGATTAACTAGAAAAGTTGCCAAAATACCCAGTTTTCCTCGTTTTCCATTTGCTCCTTTTTCTCCTTTTGGGCCCTGGGGACCAGGCTGTCCATCTGATCCATTGTGTCCTGGAAGCCCACCGACTCCTGGAGGTCCTGCGTCAAAACACGGGAAACAAGACCATCTTAAAAAATCGTCACTGAGCTCAAAATGATCTGCTTTAGCCAGTGAAACTGGATGGGCATCAGTGCCTTTCCCAGATCTTCTCTTCCCACTTCCCTTCCTTTTCCACCTTTGCTTCCCCCCCCCACCCCCTTGCAGTGACAGCAAGGGAATGGTAATGGCAGGTTCTTGAGTGGGAGGGGACAAAAGAGCTCGTGATTTGGGTAGAGACAAGGAGGGGGACACACTCATGTTCTTCCCCCTTTCCTACCTCCATCCCTTCTGAGCCATCTGCGGAACTAGCCCCCCCATTCCCCAGGAAGTGGGAAAATCCATGGGCTCTTACCTGGTGGGCCAGGGGGTCCTACAACAAAAAAACAAATTTAGATGATAAAGCATGGCTGGAAGAAAGTGAAGCCAGCACCACAACCCCCAAATCAAAGGGTACCTTCCCCTCCTAATAATTACTAACATCTACTGGCCCTAAGCAACCACTCCACGCCTTTTATTAAGAACTCAGCATATTCACTCAAAAGATCCTTGAAAGCAATTCAACAATTTGCCAGTCAAACCCACTTTTGCTTAGGTTTCAATGGACTAAGAATAATTTCTGAGTGGGCTTCACCATAGATTCGTACGTCAGTCATCTCTCAAGCAGTCAGCTTCATTAAATGAGGCTTGGTAAGATTGCAGGAGGGCGCTAGCGCAGCCCGGGCCCAGGTAAGCATCGGGAAATGGTGGTGCTGTCATTGCCGGGCTGAGATCCGGCTGTCATGAGAAAGCAGTCCCAAGAGCTCTCATCCAGCTAGCATATTTCCTCCAGGCCACCTAGGGCAACTGAGAGCAGAACTGGTTCTCAGGTCTCTACTCTGTTGCACGAAATAGCCTGGGAACAATTGAGGGCCCAGATCAGGTAACAAACATCTTGCTTAGTGTGTAATTACCTGAGAATCTAAGGGGTTCAGATGAACCATTTACACATAATCCAACAAAACAATTTTGCTTCCACAAATAGGAGAGTCTCATTGTCAATTATTTTATTTAAGCACTCGGAGAAGCCAATGGGCTTATAACATGAGCGGCTGAGGTCCTTCTGTTTTTCCAGAACATATATGATGATTACCCATATTGGAGTAGAAAGCCTATGACTTTTCATAAAACTGCCATTTACTAAGCACTTCCTGTGTCTAGCACTAAAGTCTACCAGGCAGCAGAAATCTTGGTCCCTGTATCTCCGGTGTTTACAATCTAGCTGGAAACCACAATGAAACACGAGGGAGGGAGTTACAGAAAAGCAGTCCCTCCAAGGACTACTGTGGTAGTCTGGCACATGGCAGTCTGAGAAGGTTTCCAGAGCGTGTGAGGTTTGAGCTATGGTGCTGAAGAAACAATGGGCCTGGCACGGCCATGGGGGTGAGGGCTGGGCAGCTCAGGTCGGGGACCAGCAGGAACAAAGACATGGGGGTGGAAACTTGCATGATTCAGAGAGAGTGAAAGGAGGAAGACTGGCCAACCTGGTGTGTGTAGAGATGAGGCTGAGTCAGTACTTGGCGGGGTGGGTGTGGGGCATTTGAACACCAAAAGGAGAGGTGTAGGTGGTATCTGCAAGGCAGTGGGGAGCTACAGTAGGTCTTAATTGGGGGATGATACCATGAAATCAGTGTGTTTTTGAAATCCTCTCTGTAGATGGAAGTTGTATACAACTGGGGAAAAAGAAGAGAGAGAGAAAGAGAGGTGGGGTGGGGAGAAAACACCCAGAAGACCTTTGTAGTTAAAATGAGGGGCAAGGTTGTGGACAAACTGGTTGATAACTGTAGAGTTGTAGAGAAAGCTAGAAATTCAAGAGGTATTTCAGCAGAAGAATGAGCAGGGCTCCATGTCTGACTGGGTAGGGGCAAGAAAGGAGGACTCTCAGATGATGGGAACTGAGGATATGGATGGAAAGAGAATGACGACTCTTGGAAGAAGTGTTTGGATGTATTCTTTCTATATATGCAGTCCCACTTTGGGCAAAAATGATTTGGTGAAAATGATAACACATTTTCTAGGGCCACTGTAGTCTGTGGCAACATGATTTTACCCCCAGATGGCACATGCTTGTACACACGTAAGGAGGTGATGGGAAGAGCTGACAGATGGCAGAAGAAATCAGTCATCATTCCTGACTACAGATGGAACCAAATTCAGATGTGTAGATTGGATAAAAGGTCACCAAGCAGGGATCAGTTGTCTATATAGGTTTCAAGAATTCTCAAGATAGTCCTATAACCATTTCTATGCAGCAGGAGTATTGGGGAGAGGTCCTGGCTAGAGCTGTATATTTAGGACACTTTGGTCATGGCCAAGAATGTTGCTATGGAGAAATGTTTAGATTTGGATTTCCTGACATTGACCTGAGGATCATTGACACCTATGGTTATAGTTCTCAGTCATCTGAGTCCATAGAATCACCTAGAATGCTTGTTAAAATGCAGCTACCCAGGGGTGCCTGGGTGGCTCAGTGGGTTAAAGCCTCTGCCTTCGGCTCAGGTCATGATCCCAGGGTCCTGGGATCGAGCCCCGCATCGGGCTCTCTGCTCAGCAGGAAGCCTGCTTCCTCCTCTCTCTCTCTCTGCCTACTTGTGATCTCTGTCTGTCAAATAAATAAAAAAAAAATAAATAAATAAAATAAAATATTAAAATGCAGCTACCCAGACCCCAGCTGGAGAATCTAATTCAGTTTACATTTAGAGTGGGGCCCAGGAAAGTGCTTTTTCACCAGGCACCACAGGTGACTGGGAAGCAGGTGGTCCTGGGGAATCCCGACCAGATGCGAAACGTCTCTGGAAAAAGAATCAGTCACTATCAACAGAGTCCTAAAGGGGTCCCTGACCCTAGAAAGCCTGAGAGCTATTAGTCTGGGGGCAAGAGTAAAATGTTGAGCCAAATTGTGGGATGGAGGGGGGGGGGCATACACCACATCTGGAGGGAGGTGGGTGATAGAAGAGGCACCAGGAAAGAGAGACTGAACCAAAGGTACAGGAGAGAATCCAGAAGGTCCCGAGCCCTGAACCTAATGCAGAAGAGAATTTCAGAAGAGAAAGGAGACCAACACTTCCAAAGAGCCCAGAAGCAGAGTGCTATAGTGATGGTGAGCCTGTATCCTGACGCCCACTCGGGATGCCTACAGAGCTGCCCAAAGGCTGCTTACACCTGGAAGAAGCCCCAAATATGTGTCATTATACTAATGTCAAATCTCAAATAGTATGTGCCAACTGGGTCTTGAGAAAACTGTTTATCAGGATGTTTTCTCAGCTCTTGACTCTTCTCTTCTTGAATAACAGAAACCCTGGGGATACACGTGGATAGCCAAGTTCATGTTAGCACCGTATGCAGGGCTGGAGCGATAGGACAATGGAGAATGTCTCTGGGACTTGGAGACTTGGTTCACATGTGGTCCTGCCTCCCACTGTCTCCCTGTTTCCCACTGCCTCCTGGCTTCCGCAGGACAAGTTTTCTGCTGCCTCCCGAGATTCTGATGCTTCTGCCCCATTCCCCACCCGGTTAGAGACTGCTGCCACCTTTCCACACTGAAGGGGGCCTGGGCCCTACATGTGTCCTACATGCCTTCGTCACAGAGTGGGGTCTCCTGTGCTTGTGAGGGCCTGTACCCTTTCTGTGAGCATCCCTCACCTTGAGGAGTATGACACTAAATAGCAAATAAAATATAAAAAGCCCCACCATAGCAGGTAGAGAGTAAAGAAAGGAGGAAGCCCTTTTCCTGCTTTTTGAAGAAGGGGCCCTGAATTTTCATTACCGCAGCGGGCTCTGACTGCCCCAACCCACATTCCTAACCAGAATTGGTGAGAAGTGGGCGGATGCTGGAGGAGCTGAGCTGCTTAGAGTTTTTTTCTCCTTGAAATCTAAGACTGACCCACAGTGGCCCTAGTTATGTAAATCAGAGGTCTGTGGATGGTCTTGCAAGGCGAAACAATGCCCCTCTGCTGAGAGAGATCAGAGAGGAGTGGTGGTGACTGGCACTGACATGACAGAACCACAAGATGGCAATACTGGGATCCCGGAGTCCCCAGAACCAACTTGGAGTGTCCGGACTTCGTGGAGAAAAAAAGCCTTTGCTGGGTTATGCCACTGAGATTTTATGGTTTAATCACTACCAGAGCCTGTCCTAACCTGCCTTGACAAATACATCCCTCTGTCCTTACAATAACTGGTAACTTCTTGACTTTATTCCCCCCCTCGGATAAGCTCTGCTGCTAGCAAAGAGAAGGATTTCAATGTAGACAAGAAACATAGGCACGACAGTTATGAGGAAGGAATGACCACGTTTCCCGAAGTCTCACCAATAGTGGAACACAAAGAAGCCCCCAAATAAAAATCCAAATAGAAACATGTCAGAAAGGGA
Organism: Enhydra lutris kenyoni; assembly: GCF_002288905.1. Lineage (NCBI taxonomy): Eukaryota > Metazoa > Chordata > Mammalia > Carnivora > Mustelidae > Enhydra > Enhydra lutris. The sequence continues at coordinate 19,147,320 of NW_019154088.1, read as the reverse complement.
GGTCTGGTTCAGCCGCTAAGCCTGATAAAGCCAGGCCTGGTGCCTGTGGGGCCTATGGCCCTGATTCTCTTCCTCTCCTGTTCCCAGCAGGGACTCCCCAGGGCTTGGGATTCAGCCAGCCAAGGCTTCAGGGCCAGACGGGAGCTCTAGCCAAAGGGAGTGTGGCTCCCCTTTCCCTTGGGAGTCAGGAGTACTTGGCTGTCCTTCAGGGATGGCCTGAGAGGGCCCTAGTTCTCGCATGTGGAACTGGAACTTACCAACTAGAACAACAGGCTAGTGGCTCAGTGAGGCCGGCTGAGTGAGAGCATGAGCAAACACCAGCTGTTTCTGAGAACAGCCTGTCAGTTTACCAGCGTTGCCCTGGCCACAGCTCGGAGGCCTCAGGATCCAGCCTGTGTGCGACGGTACACCCTTTGCGGCTGCCCCTGCCACCAACCGCTGGGCCAGTCCCAGGCCACCTAACTTGGAAAGGTGTCTTTCCTCCCATGTCCCCGCTAAACTGCAGCTTTGGTCCAATCCCATCTGTTTGGTGCATTTCAACTTTGGACCATGGGATGGCAACCTTCAAGATTTAGAGTAGGGATGGCCAATAGGTTTTATTTCAAGTGCCAGTTCTCATCCGTCAGTACAGATTTCTGGAAGGCCAGAAAAGAATGACATGAGGCCATGCTCCGTGGCGGCTGGGATCCCTTCTCCGTGTCTGCCGGGGTACAGGGTAAGCATCCGTAAGGAGTGCCATCACGGGGTTGGAGCCCCTTGGCCATAAGGAGAATGGGCAATGTGGATTTGAAGCGCCTCTGCCCAGATAAGCAGGTCAGTAATGTCATAGTTGTGAGATTTTCCAAAAAAGCCTATGCTCTGAGTCCACTGAAGTGAAGAACCCAAGAAACTGCCTTCTTTGAGACAGCTGCTTTTCCAGAAAATATGTTTCTGGGGTCCCAGGAAATCTGGGCTTTGGGATGGGATGCATCCAGAAAAGCATGCCGTTTGTACTCAAAAGAACAAAATGTGCACTAGCAAAACCCTTACCTGCTCTAGCTCCTGAACTGCCCTCACTATTTGCCTGATGGTTACCGGCTGCATACATCTGTCCTTGTCCCCAGAGCACTGACAGCTGCCTCCAGAAAAGGGAACAGGGATGGGGTTTCGCGGTCCCAGCTAGACTAGCTTCGAGTCACAGTGCCTGCTTTTTCAAAGCTGAGTCCCATGTAAAGCTGGATCTTGTTCTCAGGCCTCAGGCCCCAAGCCCGGGGTCCACTCTGGCAGCCGCTCCTGCCAGTATCTTCTTGGGGCTCTGGACCAAGGCTCTCTGCCCTTCCCCCTGTAGCTGCCAGTGCAGTCCTGGATCCTGTCACCTTTCTGCCCCCTGACCAGACAGCGTGGTCTGTCCCAAGACAAAACCTCACTTGGCAACTTGTATATTTCATACCTAAGTTTTAATTGAAGAGCCTTCTGTGTTAAAAGGGGGCTCAGTTTCAAGCTGGCATGAAAGGAGAAGGTGCTGGCTTTTGAAAAGATTTCGAGGTACCAAAGAATAACTTCCTCAACCCATTTCCAGCACAGATGCGATCCCCACCCCCCACCCCTAATCTTCCCTAAGTGGTCTCGACAGCTCCACCAGCATTCACTGAACAGCCCGGCTCTCCTTCTAGCACTTCTATAATAAATATCAAAAAGGAGGAGGCTTTTCCTGTGCCTCTCAACAGGACTTTTGTGCCTGTAATTCCATCCATCTGAGCATTTCTCTGGTGCTCATTACTGTCACATGAGGAACTCTGAAAAGGACTTTCAAAGATGAAAGAAAGGTGCGTAAGATACAAGAGTTTCAGAATGAAGGACCAAGCTGTTCCAAAGAGATTTAATTTTCTTTGAGGGTCGAAACGTGACTTGAGTAATTCAATTAGCATTTCCCAAGAAGCCACAGGATTATAGCTTTTCTCGCTAAAACTAAACTAAACAAACAAGAGGCAGACTTGGACCCAGGGTTCTTCAGGGAAATGTCTTTTTCACCAGCCCACTGCCCCCAATTTAATCACTTCCATAAACCATCAGTTTAGTCGTTCACCAAACTTGCACTGAGCTCCCAGTGCAGGGCAGGTCATGGGCGGTCATGGAGAGAACGCTGGCACACAGGACGGGGTTTCTCACGGCTGGACGCACATTGCAGGGTTTCTCAACCTCCACCAGTGTGCCCTGTCAGTGGGACACCCCCAGGGCCTGAGGGCAGACACGGAGAAGGATCAACAGAAGCTTCATCAGGCTTCAAAGTCTTCTGGTTACGTTTTAAAGTTCATGAGAGCTGTGCATTTACTCCATAGTAGACTTTTAATGCAAAAAATCATTCCCCCATTTCCTCAGAATGGGGGAGAGGATGGAAATAGCTGTGTCTGATATCAGGTTCCGTAGGCCCATCCTTGGGCCTGGCCAGAGCCTTCCTTGGTCTAGGGTAAAACAAATTAGGTGACCTGTCTGGGGTCTGTGTTCTTCCTTGCCCCAAGCTTCTGAAGGCAGGAGGCAAGCACTTCATCTCAAGCAGGAATCAAGCACCCAGCTCCCCTCAGGCAGGAATCAGGCACTCCCCCTTCAGACAGGAATCAGGCACCCCCCCACCTCTGGCAGGAGGCAGGACACCTAGGTTCAGGTGTACATTGTCTATCAATAGCACGCTCCTCCTCCCCCGCCCAACCCATTTGCCATGCTGTGTCCCTTGGCTTGGTGTGCCTCCTTGTTGATTCCCTCCCTCCTGTTTACTTGTCCTTGATTTCCTGAGTGGAGGAGAGCTGTGACATAACCCCCCATATCACCTAGCACACAGTAGACACCACACACAGAGCACTCTTCATAATGTTTTCTTGACTAATTAGCAGTTTGCTTCTAGAACTTCCTGTTCATGCCATATGTATAAGGAAACAATTACTTCTGATAAGGGAATACCCCTTTTTTTTCCTCTTTTAAAAAGTCATGTGAATAAGGAAAACATCTATGGCCCCATTTCAAGGTACCACACGTTTCTAATTATCCAAGACCTAGTTATTTTTCATGGCTATATTTCTATGGTAATACAAAAAATATTATTTTTCATAATTATATTTCAATTGATACTGAGCTCATTAAAAACATCTGGTAAGGGGCGCCTGGGTGGCTCAGTGTGTTGAGCCTCTGCCTTTGGCTCGGGTCATGATCTCAGGGTCCTGGGATGGAGCCCCGCATAGGGTTCTGTGCTCAGCAGGGAGCCTCCTTCCCCCTCTCTCTCTGCCTGCCTCTCTGGCTACTTGTGATCTCTCTCTCTTTGTCAAATAAATAAATAAAATCTTTTTTAAAAATCTGGTAAAAGTAAACCAACATGTATTTTTATAACCCTTAGTGTTCCTAGGTGTTCATTCTGCCCTGACCCTTTGGTGAGCCCACGTATGTGCAGTGTGAACCCCTCTCGCTCAGTGCCAGGCCCGCCTACCTGTGAGGCAGATGCCCTTGGTGCTGTTGCAGAGGTCCACCATCACTCGGATCTGCAGGGAGAGAGGGTAGTTAATAGCACCGCAGAATACAGTGGGCCCCGAACTTGACCTTCACCCGGACGAAAGCAGTTACAAGGATTCACAAAGTAACCTCAACAGAACATGCCGAAGTTTGAAGAAAAGTTAACCTTAACTGAAAAAGAAACTCTTAAAAGACCTAGTGATATATGATAATAGAAGCTCATCTACTAATATCGTCCATCAAATCTCCTTGATTTCTCTCCAGCTCTGAGAAGAGAGGATGGTAAAGGAATTGCTAAATCCAATTTTCAAGGCTGTCATGAGTCAGCCCTCCAGCATCTGAAGGACTCAATCTGCGTGGGGATTGAGTAAAGAGGGAAGGGTTTGTGATTGGGAGTTAGCACCCACTAGCTGGGCGAGCACAGGCAAGGTACTTAACCTCCAGGCGCTTTGGTTTCCTTTGAAAAGTGTAAATACTATAAGCACCTGTCTTGAGTTCTGTCCCCGGTGCACAAATGCTGCCCCAGATGGCAGTCATTCTCGTGCCTTGTGGGTATAGCCTACTCATCACTGGATGGCCACCTGTGGTAGGCGGACCCTGCAGCATGGTCTGAGCCCGGGGTCTGGTCTCCCCACACCCATTCTGCAGCCCTTCCCCCTCTCCACTCTTCATGCTGCTCCCAGGGAACTTCACAAAAACCAAACCTGAGCGGGTGAGCCCTGATTTACATATTGTTGTGACTCCTTGCTGCTCTAAAGACACAGAACAAAATTCCTCCTTCTCTGGACTCATCTCACCACTCCCCTTTCTCTTTCTATCTTCCAGCTGTGCTTTGCCTCAGTTTGCTCATCTCAAAATGGAGATAGGAATAGTGCTTACATCTGAGGATTGTTGTGAAGAGCAAGTGAAATCATTTTATGTGAAGTTCTTAGAACAATCTGGGAAGCACACACAAGAGTATCTTCCACCCAGTGGAGGTAATAAAGAGTGTGGACAGAAGCATGGATTCTGAGGTCAACCTGCCTATGTTCGTGGCTTTGCCACTCACAAGCAGTGTGATCGGAGGGCAGTTCCGTGACCTCTCTGTGCTTCTGTGTTTTTATCTGTAAATGAAGCTAACAGCACCTACCTTATACCATGGTTGTGTGTATTAAATGAGCAAGTACATGCAACGCACTCAGAGCAGGAACTAGCACATAGTAGGCACACGCTATGTATGCTATTGTGTTAGATGGTTCCCTAAATATGCCAGGAATGACTGAGTTAATTCATAAATTTACCATCCAATTGTTTTCAACTTATAGATTCAGTAATTTTTAGACCCCAATAATGAGACATTTCAAAACTGTGCAGAGAACTTATTAAGAAATGGATTTGAGGGGCGCCTGGGTGGCTCAGTGGGTTAAAGCCTCTGCCTTCGGCTCAGGTCATGATCCCAGGATCCTGGGATCGAGCCCCACATCGGGTTCTCTGCTCAGCAGGGACCCTGCTTCCCCCTCTCTGCCTGCCTCTCTGCCTACTTGTGTTCTCTCTGTCAAATAAATAAAATAAAATAAATAAATAAATAAATGGATTTGAGACAGCAGGTTAGACATCGGGGGAAAAACAAAATGTTGAATCCTTACTTCGCTCCTTACACTAAATAAGTCCATTAAGCGATATTGATAAAAGAGTTAAAAGTGAAAAATAAACTTAGATAAAACACTGGAAGAAAACCAGGGGGAAAAATTCATACTGGCATTAGAGTAGGAAAGACTATTCCAAGAAAGAAACAACCCCCATACTATATAGGAAGAATGTATTAATTTGATTAATAATTTAAAATTTTTGCAAAAGGTGAAGTACTACAAGCCAATAACAAATGAGAACTGTAGACCTTGAAAAACAACTGTGAAAGGCTAGTATCTAAAGAGCTCTTACAAACCAATAAGGAACAAGAAACCAGAAGAAAAATGGACAATAGGCCCAAATAGGAACTTCAGAGAAAAGCAAAAGGATGCGTCATTTTCACTTACAGTTAAAGAAATACATTCAAATGATGAAATGTTATTTCTCACCTCTTCGATTTGTTAATAAAAAGACTAACGTACTATCATGGGAGCAGCTGGAAAGCCACTCTCTCGTCCTGCTGATCAAGTGAAGGCATACTAACCCGCTGGAGGGCATTTTGGCAATAACTACTAAAATGTAAGTGGGTCTAACCTTCTGATCCATCAATTGCACTTTGGGAATAGTCTTCAGATATATTCAAATACGCGTGAGGAGAGAGAAGTACAAAGACAGTCATTGCAGAAATGTGGACGAGGGCAAAAACAAACTCCATATTTATCAGAGGGTCTTATGGAATGAAGGGCAGCATATCCACAGCATGCAATTCAGTGAAAAAGAATAAATTTAAATCTGTAAGAATGACACTGAAATATCTCCAAGATAAATGGAAAAAAAAAAAAAAGGCAAAGTACAGAGCAGCATGTGTAATGGCCTCTCATTTACGTAAAAAAAAAAAACAAAAGAAAGAAGAAAAGTACTGTGCACACAAATATTTCTATATGCTTCTCTCTTGTTGCTTTCAAGATTCTCTGTTTTTGGCTTTCCAGAGTATTTATGGAAAGAAACCTAAAAAGCCTCAAAGGTGGGGCAGGGATGGAGGACCAGGGTAGGAGGAGGCCATAGGAAACATGATACGCCCTTTTGTTTCATTGGAAATTTTCACTGATCATTCTTTGAGTTAAACTCTATTTTAAAAGAACATGTTTTGATCGGAGGGGAAAGACTGTTTTGCCTTCCACCTAGGCTTAGTCTGTTTGCTAGGAGATCCAGCGGAAAACTCATACCGCGTCTACTTTGTCAAGTGTATCTATAGATAGTTATTGACGGCTTTAGAAATGTATTGTGAAACATACATCTCACAAATAGAGCAAATGCGCACCATTTAAAGACGAATCGTAAAACAAACATGTATATCCCGCACCCACTCCCCACCTCCCTCAACCCCCGCCCCCGGAAAAAAACTGGAGGTGCTTCTTCCCGTAACACCCCAGCCCCATCAACTCTGAGACAAAGTGTATTGTGTGGTGTTCCTCTCTCTTTCATACAAGTAAGAACACAGAGGCAAAGAGAAGTGACATCGTGTACTCAAGGTCATATCACTTGCTGGGATCAGAGCTGGCCTCAATTCCTGATGCCAGGTCTACTGTGCTTTCGATTATCGCTCTGATGATTTCCTCAACAGAACCAGACAGAAGAAATTTCGACTCGCTATTTTTAGTCATTTTCATAAATGAATGTAATCAGCTGCACTATGGACAAGATTTTTTATCTTAAAAAATGTATAATTGCCCATTGAGAGAACCATTAAAGACTTCACAATGCTTCATTTGTTGCCTGGGGGATCACAGCAGAGGGAGTAGTTTGAAACAACAGAAGCATCAATAGGGAAAATTAGCCTTTCTCTTTCCTTCTCATCACCGGTCTGGGGTAGGCACAGTGTCTATAAAAGACGATGAAGAAAGAATTTTCATTTCCGACCTTTTGGCTCCATTTATATGCTAAATGTCCATTTAGCTATTTACCAGTAAATTGTGTTAATGTTCATGCAGAAATAGTCCTTGAACAGACTTGGGCTATATAAGGTTGTGGTGGGGGAAATATAGGGAATGAAAAGTTGTGGCCATAGAAAGTCAGAAGCTGTCTTTCTGATAGTGATTAAGAGCTTGGATCAGAATAAAAGAACTCAAAATGGGTTGTCACACAACCTAGGTTGTCAAATTATGGAATCACATTTGGCAGAGAGAGCTTTCTAAATCTTAATTTAGGACTTAAGAATGGTGAAGCTGGAAGAGGCCTTCCAGCTCACTGTCCTGGGGGTGTCAGGCACAGTCGGTCCAAGATGTAGCCCTGCTCCCCCACAGAGTCCAGCTGCTGCCACTTTCCCCGTCACTCTGCTCCAGTCGTCCTGACCGTTGTCTCTGGTCCTTGCTGTGCCTGTAGGCAGTGCTCACATCTTTGCTGAGAACTCAGCTCAAATGTCACCGCATCAGGAACACTTTCCCTGACTCCCCAGCTGAAAATACCGCTAGGGGCCACTCTCTATCACCTCACCCGGCTTGTTTTCTCTGTAACGCTCATCACTATCCAATATTATCTTACTAATGTCTGCTTTTATTTATTATCCACTCCTGCCTCCCAAAGAATGGAAGAATTTTGAGAGAATTTGCTGTTTTGTCTCTATCCCTTGTGTATAAAATAGTGCCTGCTTCCAGACCTAGAACTTTTCCACTGGGGAGATACATTTCAAGTAAAAAAGTAAGTCAGTGGTCTTGAAGGGAGATCAGGGAGATCTTACCTTGACAGAATTTGACAATAAATTGCTAACCTGGGTTTATGATGTGAGAATTTGATGGCATTGGGAAGAGGATGGGTGAGATGCAGAAAAAGCTCCATAACAGTTGTGAGAAGGCCCACCCCAACCCACGGACACTATTTGGAGGACACATTTTATGGGAACAAATGGCTGTCACCCTCAGAGCAATATAAAGAATGGTACCCCTGAGTGCTCAGGCTTAGTGCACCCTTGGTCAACATGTCAACGGGGTGGAATCACCTCCCCAGAAGAGACACCATGGCCTGTCAGGGTCATCTCCTGAGTGGGAAGATCAATACAGTAACAGAGAGAGACACATTGTATGGGGACTTGTTCTTAGCAGTGACAACGTGTGGGTCATGGGAGAAAAGACAGCCAAAATGGGAGGAAGGGTCTTGGGTTCCTCACCATCACTGTTCTTGGCTTTGCTTGAGAAAGAATTCAAGAACAATCCATTTAGAAGAAGGATCAAAGGTTTATCAAGTAGAGAAGTAAGAAAGGAGCTACTTCACAGACAAAGTAGCAGCCTCTTCTCCCAGAGGGGGTAGAGCATCCCCCTTTGCTTCTAACCAAAGGTTTTATATATCTTTTTTAAATTTTATTTATTTATTTGACAGAGAGACGGCAAGAGCAGGAACACAAGCAAGGGGAGTGGGAAAGGGAGAAACAGTCTCCCCACGGAGCAAGGAGCCTGATGATGCGATGCAAGGCTTGATCCCTGGACCCTGGGATCATGACCTGAGCTGAAGGCAGACGCTTAGTGACTGAGCCACCCAGGTGCCCCAATTTTATATGCTTTTAAAATTAGTTAACTGTATAGGGAGGGCCTTACTCTTTAACTTTGGGGGTTTATCGTTTACGTTGGGCCCATAGTTTTTCCATTGTCCCAAGGTTGTGCAATTACCTACAGGGAACAATTTTAAGAATGCCCAGCCTTGGTGGCTTTTAGTGTCTGGTGATCTCCCATGAGTCAGATCTTACAACTTTTTTTAATAACCTGCTGATTTTTAAGTTAAGGGTCAGCCTAGACCAAAATGGCTTTACTTTGGTTAACCAAAGTAGGCAATTTCACAGTCCAAGGACAATGGAAAAACCAAGTGCCCTTGGCTCAATAGCTAGTTTTGCAAAAGTGTCAGAGGACAGGAGCATTTGGTAAGATCCCCTTTCCAGTGGGGCTTGAGGGCCATCTTTTTCAGAACATCCAATCACCAGGCTCTAACTTGTGACCAAGTTAGATTCTCTGAACTGGAACCTGGGAAAATTTTAAACTGGGACCTGCTGATGCTAGGTTTGAGTATAAGACATTAGAGACCTACAGTAGCTGGTCATATCAGCATGAGATGACAAGGGATAAGCAGAAGGTTGTAAGTGATGAAATTTTAAGAAGTTTGGAAGGTTTTTGTTAAGACATATCATATGCTTTTGTTAAGGCATATATGTCCAGTGAAGTGGATACCTCAATCATGGGAGATCATGAAAGCTATACCCCAGGGAGGAAACATACTTTTTAATAGTTCCTTTGCCATTGTGAGGGCATCAGCCTTGCAGCGGGGGAAGCTTTAGTTCATCTTGAAAACACGTATAGTAGCAAAAATATATGGCTAACCGACATGAAATGGCAGCTAAATGAGGTTCCAGATGCAGGTGCTAAAAAGGTCCAGTGGGAGGTCTGAGGGTTCTGGGAATAAAAACAGCCTTTTCAGGATTATGGACCTGACAAGTCAGATGTAGCTGGTAGACTGTTTTTGCAACTTTATATAAGTCTCCCTACCAATATCTACTCATAATTTGAGTCATCTTCAATATACTGTGGTGGGTGAAGGAATGCAAAAACAAAACAAAACAAAACAAAAAAAAAAGGGGGGGGTTTCAGAGAGCTGAGAGGCACCAAGGGATCTGGGTTTCCCAAAGTCCTAAGCGTTCACTTCATTTACAGCCATTGCTTACCCACCTTAATTTCTATGATTTAGGAACAGGTTGTTGCCATGTTACAAGGACACCAGGATGGCAAAAGTCTTACTAATATTTGTGGAGAAGATTTTTAAGACTCATGTTTGCCCTTAAAGACTTAAAGAGGTTGTGCTAGAGTTTGGGCACAAGAGTCCTTTTAATAGTTTATATTTTAAAGGTTTTTTTTTTCGCCTAAGCCCAGGGTTGTGACAACCAAAAATGTCAGACATTGCCCAATGTCCCAAGGGGCTAGGGGCATGGGGGCAAAAGTCACCCTTGGTTGAGAACTGTGGTTCTAAATGTTAGTCACTCCAACCAGTAACACTGTGCTAGGCTGGTCCTCAATATGCTCTTGTTTTATCCTCAGGCAATGTAAGAGGTGGGTTTTATTGATCCCAAGTTACAGAGAAAGATTATCTTCCCTAGAATGCTGACTGACTGGCCCAAGACCCCACAGCTAATTAGAGCTAAAGCATGGAATTCAATGGCATTGAGCTGAAGCAAACATCCCCAGTGCTATGAAATATAACCAAAGTCAACCTCTTCTGATTTTAGGCAAATGTGGTGGCTGTGAATTCTTCTGTATGGGATTTGGTTTCCCTGAGCAGATTTCTAGACATGCTGTTCTGTTGCTTAAAAACCATCACTGGAGTTTTGCTATCTATCAGGTAAAGTTAGTTAAGGACCTGATATCAACCTACTAGCCGGGTCCAGTGAGAGCTGTTTTCTCTCTCTGGGTGTCTTGTGGTTCTCACTGACAGCTTAAATTCCCCCAGTCTTCTCCAGGCCTTCAGGTTGACCTCTGACTAGAAGAAAAGGTGGGTTGTATTCTTTTTGCAGCTGTCCTTCTTGGAATAAAACGTGTATTTGCTGTAGGGTGCCTGGGCGGCTCAGTCGGTTAAGCGTCTGATTCTTGATTTGGGCTTAGGTCATGATCTCAGGGTTGTTGAGATTGAGCCCTGTGTTGGGCTCTGTGCTGGGCATGGAGCCTCTTAAGAGTCTCTCTCCCTGTGCCCCTCCCCACCTCTCCCTTTCTTGAAAAAAAAAGAAAGAAAGAAAGAAAGGAAAAAATGTATCAGCAGAATATCAAAGTGGCTCCTATCTTTGGAAGCTAAGTTGAAGACCTCCTAAAAACTTTTCTCTCTTAAAAGCTTGTGTCTTGGGCGCCTGGGTGGCTCAGTGGGTTAAGCCACTGCCTTCGGCTCAGGTCATGATCTCAGGGTCCTGGGATCGAGTCCCACATCGGGCTCTCTGCTCAGCAGGGAGCCTGCTTCCCTCTCTCTCTCTCTGCCTGCCTCTGTCTACTGTGATCTCTCTCTGTCAAATAAATAAATAAAATCTTAAAAAAAAAAAAAACAAAAAAGCTTGTGTCTTGGGGCGCCTGGGTGGCTCAGTGGGTTAAAGCCTCTGCCTTCGGCTCAGGTCATGATCCCAGGGTCCTGGGATCGAGCCCCACACCGGGCTCTCTGCTCAGCAGGGAGCCTGCTTCACTTCCTCTCTCTGCCTGCCTCTCTGCCTACCTGTGATCTCTGTCTGTCAAATAAATAAATAAAATCTTTAAAAAAAAAAAAAAAAGCTTGTGTCTTGAAAATTTCAAAGAGCACTGCATTTTAAATCAATTTTCTGGGATGAGATTAAGTATGTGTAACCGATAGAAAGAGAAGATTAATAGACTGCCAAGACCTGGTGGGGGGGTGGGCAAAGAAGGGGCAGTGCCTGCTCAAGGGGGACAGGGTTTCTTTTTGGGGCGATGCAAAATTTCTGGAACTAGAGAGTGTTGATAGTTGTACAGCACTACAAATGTAAATAGTACCACAAAACTGTACACTTTTTTTAAAAAGATTTTTTAAAATTTATTTATTTGACAGACAGATCACAAGTCGTCAGAGAGGCAGGCAGAGAGAGAGAGAGAGGAGGAAGCAGGCTCCCTGCTGAGCAGAGAGCCCGATGCGGGGTTCGATCCCAGGACTCCGAGACCATGACCTGAGCTGAAGGCAGAGGCTTTAACTCACTGAGCCACCCAGGCGCCCCAAAACTGTACACTTTTAAAAGGGTTAAAAGGGTGAATTTTATGTTACATGGGTCTAACTGATGACGGAGCAAAAGGCTGGCTGAGGACAAAGCAAAAGGCTGAAACCTCGCAATCTCCCCCTCACCCCCACTCCTGGGTGGGACAAATGTGACATTCTTTAAGAATGTCCCAACTATCTTAATGTCAATGGCTTGCTAAAAGGGAAAAACAAAATTGACACCAGCAAGACCTCAGGTATCTTAGGTCCTCTTTAGCACATGAAAGTTCTATTGAAACCTCCTTTTCCCTTACCTTCCCCCAACCACATGGTACATAACCTGCCATCCCTCACAACCCAGGGCAGCAGCTCTTCCTGCCCACGGGTCCTGTCCCCATGCTTTAATAAACCACCATTTTGCACCAAAAATGTCTCAAGAATTCTTTCTTGGTCATCAGCTCTGGACCTCACCCCACTGAACCTCACCTATGTTCTAGCCATCATAGCCACAATAACAAATTATCTGTTTAAAAGATATTGTGTCCTCCCTTTCCTGGAACAACTCAATATCCTGGGATCAATAAGGAAATACATTGGGAGATAATCTTAGGTTAATATTTCCAACATTACTACGCATGTGAAATTCTCAGATTTAAATATTTTCCTGTATTCTGCAGAATTATGACTAACACAGTTTTCTCTTGTATCTTGTTCTGATGGGAAGATATAAAAACTGACATTGCAAAAGTTGATTTTAGGGGCTTCACATGTAGTTACACTTAATTTATAATAAAAGAAAAATATTGTCCCAATTTACAGGTGAGAAAACTGAGCACACTTCTGTACATTTAGAGCTCAGAATCTAGAGGGCCATTCAGACATTTAAACTACCATTTACTATGTAGGTGGACATTGGAACAATAACAGTGGGAGTTACTTTCTTTTTTTTTCTTAATATGTTAAATCATTTTGAGAGTTACTTTCTACAGCATCAAATACAGAATCATTTGGGGATGGTGTCTAGTATTGGGGTGAGGGGTTTAGAAGGGAGGAGGTATAAGAATTTAAACTAATCTGATCCAAAAGAAAAACAAACAATTAAAAATGCCTCATTCCCTTTTATTTTTGCCCTTCAGTCTATTGTGATTGTGATCTGTGTTTATATTTCAAAGACATGATAAAATGTATACATCAAGGGACAGAGTGTAAGGGCCTATTCAGCCAGAGCGCTGCCCCACCCTGGTTGAACTGCCATTTTGTTGTAAAACTTAAATTGACTTCCCCCCGCCCCCCACAGGGGAACTTATTTAAAAGCAAGTCCAGGAAACCAGTCCCACATAACAAAGTCCAAGTACAAGGGTGGGTCAGGCCAGGAGGAGGTATTCAATCAGTGGGGGCACATACTGTCTCCTAGCTACCAAGGAGTATGGCCCCCCCCCTTTGGGAGCCTTTTGGCGCCAATCCTAACCAAGGTGTGATAGGCTAAATCAAATGTCTACTAGGGTAAATTGTAATTCAGTTGGTCGCCTAGCATCATTGTGGAGTTTCCTGTGTGGGTTACAATCTCATTGGCCACCTGTGTGTGGCCAGGCCCAACCACATGGCCTTTGCTCTATAAAAGTTAGTCTGGAAAGCAGGGAGGGGTCGTCCTCTCTGTAGGGGCGGCCGCGACCGGTCTGTTTGACGGTGGGTCTGATTCCTGATGCTTGGCGCGAAATAAAGCTTTGCTTGACCTTCGCTTTGTATCAGTCTCGCTCCTTTAATCACGGACCCATTATTGGGGTACCCAATTTTGGGGGGACCCAACAAGAGAAAGAATACAAGTTCTTCTAAAAAGGACTTGGGTTTCCTGAGGTCAATAATTTACAAGTCTTTTGAGATAAACAAGGAAAGTTTGGGGATTGGTAAAGGAATAGATGAACTTTGACTTGCCTCTAGAGCTAATTTAGGTTTTGTGAAAAATCTGTAACATTAGGATCATTGCTCTCAATTCCTCCAAGAATTGGCTTATAACTGAAATGGCATCATAGATTGGTCCACCTGTACAGCTACATTATTCTCAATTTGTTTCTTTCCTTTTGGATACATACTTCTAATTTTTTTTTAATTTTATTTTTTGATAGAGAGGGAGGGAGGGAACACCAGAGGGGGAGTGGGACAGGGAGAAGCAGGCTCCCCGCCCAGCAAGGAGCCCGATGCAATGTGGGCTCAATCCCAGGACCCTGGGATCATGACCCGAGCCAAAGGCAGGCGCTTAACCAACTGAGCCACCCAGGCATCCCACATACTTCTAATTTTTAAATTCTTCTGGCGGTATTGCATAATCCCTTGGGAGTAAGACAGGTCCTCAAAGAGGGTGCAAAGGTATTACCTTCCCAAAATCCAGAGCCACTCCCAAACACAGCCCAAAGAAAGAACCAACAATCTGCTTGTCCCAGTCAGGCAGAAAGCCAAACCCATTTAGGCAAAACAAGACAAGCTAGAAGACAGTGAACATCCTTGGGCAAAAAAGGATTAACAAACAATGGTTTGGGATTTGAAAAGAAAGGCACAACATGGTATTTTATTTTCCTCTCCTGATGGGGTACTACAGACAGAGATTCAGAAGAACTGATTCTGGTAAGAATTTTAACCTCTCACTGGCTTCTGTCAGTGTTCCTCTGTAGGCTCTGGTAGAATGAAGATTTAATTGGCTTTATTAAAATGATTCATGAATTGGGAGCACCCCATCTAGCAAGTAGAAGGGAACTCTGCTGAGCTAAATAGAAGAAAGGGTTTTAAAGGCAGAGAAAGAGCATTAAAAAAAGACAGGAATTTATTAGCAAGGAATGCATTGTTTAGGCAAGGTTGCCCTCTTAAGGGGAGAAGCAGGGGTCTGTCAAAAATTTCCTAGTATTGGCCAGGAAATTCCATGTTGACTAGCTAAAGGTTACATTCCTTGGAGGTTGGGGGTCGGGGGGGTTGTTGAAACTGCTGCTAGTTTAGGTACTAAGTCTAGGTTTGGTGACTTGATCTAAGCAATGCCATTTGGGGCCTGCAGTTTTCCTTTCAGCATAAGGATATCCCGGACAAGAATGCTCATGGCAACATTGTGATGGCAAGAGCACCCAAACAACCTAAATGTTCGTCAATAAGGCAGCTGATAAACAGATGAAAAAGAATGAGGTAAAATGATATGTCCTCAGCTGGAAATACAGCCTTAGCATAGTCTTAACAAGGTACAGTCAAAGCCACAACACAGAATACAACTTTTCTGGTTAAAAAAGGATATCTAGACATGCGTAGATAAGCGCAGAGAAAAGCTGGGAGCATCATGAACCAATTATTGAGATTCTTTTTTCCCCTGGCGGCTGAGACCAGGGGAATGAAAAGGAGATTTTAATTTCTTCGTGAGTACAGTTTTAAAAGATATGTTGGGATAATGACTGATTTTTACTTTGTTAGGTTTTTAGTAATTTATTTATTTATTTTTTAAAGATTTTATTTATTTATTTTGACAGAGAGAAATCACAAGTAGGCAGAGAGGCAGGCAGAGAGAGAGGAGGAAGCAGGCTCCCCACTGAGCAGAAAGCCCAATGTGGGGCTTGAACCCAGGACCTGGGATCATGACCTGAGCCGAAGGCAGCGGCTCAACCCACTGAGCCACCCAGGTGCCCCTAGGTTTTTAGTAATTTAGTGGGAGAGAGAGAGCATGCACACATTATGTGAACTCAAAAGATGGGTCTAATGGCCCAGGTTTCCCTGGGAACCCAAACATCATACCTTCACTGTCGAGGCCGAGAAAAATTAAGGCCAACCCACCTCAGATTTAGCCTTAGCATAAGTACAGCCATCTTAGCTCCGGCAGCCATCTCAGACCCCTGTGCCCAAGGGCTGAACTTTCCCCTACTTTACTTTAGTTCTAAGGACCCCCACCCTGCTTTAGTAACAAGAACCCCCACCCTGCTTTGGTTCCAGAGACCCCCACCCTGCTTTGGTTCCAGAAACCCCCACCCTGCTTTAGTAACAGGAATCCCCACCCTGCTTTAGTAACAGGAACCCATAAATACCCCTGCCTTAACTAAGCTCGGGGTCCAAGTCCCTACTCTGCTGTGTCGGGTATACTTGGGCCCAAGCTTAAGCTTGTTGAATAAACCCTCGTGTGATTGCATCGGTGTTGGCTCCTTGGTGGTCTCTCAGATGTGAAAACTCGGGTACAACATTCACAATTATTCCCAACACTTGGAATAACTCAGACCTCTGTTGCTTCTAGGCAAATGAACATAGAATGGACAAGAACAATTGTCTAGCCCAGTGATTTTCAAAGTGTTCATTAGTCATAAGATTTTTCTTTTTCCCATATAAATTGCCAAAACCCAAAATAGAAAACAAACAACAAAAAAATTGAGCTACTCTGGGTGAACTGGGGTGAGGTTGGCCTTATTTATCTGTGAAATGAGAGCTTTGGACTAGACATGACTTCAAATTCTGCTCCAACCAGAAGATGGAGGAGAGAGGAGGTGGGGAGGGACACCCAGAGACCTAGAGTCATGGGAGGATGGAAGAGAAAGCTGAGGACCAGAGAGAGTAAGTGGAGTAGCTGGTCCAGGTTCACTCAGCTAGCTTCCAGAGCTGAGTACTATTTTCTTCCACAGGTAACTTTTCATACTGCTGAGCCTTTGCCAAAGGCTTTTCCCCATATTTTTGCTTTAGTTTGGTTTGAATATGAATAGGATATTAGATTTTTTACTATTTGAAAATGCATCAATCTTAAGAAATCTTTTCTGTGCAAAAGCGAAAGGTTTAGTGAAAAGTGTTTCTCATCAGAAGGAGCATTGCTAACTGCAGTGAGTTAACACTGTTCATCTGAACACAAAACTGAGGGTGGTTGGCTGGTTCCCCTCTTGAACTACTTTCCTTCACCTTTTACTCTCAGAAATGGTTCATGAAAAAGTAAGAGAGCAAACCTGCCCATCCACCCCAGCTTGCTCTGGTTTGAGCCCTGCTTAAACAAAGTATGCTGCAGTGGCTGCTTCTTTGTTCCCCAATTACAGTCTCTGGTTTGCTAGCCAGAACACTGTTCAGATTCCAAGTTACCTTTCAGATCTGACCTATGCCGTAACTTAAATTCCATTTTCCTTGGACAACTGAATACTCTTTATGACTCCCTGTAATTATGCAAATTGCTGCTATTATGCACATATAAATGATCCTTTAGAAACAGCTCCCCGGAGCTGATAATCAGCCTGCCATTGACTGTGGAGATGGGGTTCTGAGTGTGGGGGCCCAGCTGCTGGAGGGTTGGACCACAGGTGTTGGCGAAATCCTTTGTGGGGCCTGAAGCTGAGGTCAGCCACCGTGGACTCACCCCCATGAAAGACAAGAATTCACACTGGGGCCAAGACATGGTGGCCCAACGGGAAGGTGGAGTTTGCCTTGTATGGGGCTGAAATTCTTGGGTATGAACTTGTTCCTGCAGACCCACAGGAAGATCAGCAAAAGGTCTAGACATCTGTCAGCTCAAATAAGCAAGCCCTGGCCATCCCACACCAATGGCCTCAGGCCTAAGTTCTCCTGTCAGTTTATCCAGACTAGAATCCTGAAAGTCCAACTAAACCCCGCCCAGCCTTCCCCAAAGACCTTTGTTCCCACCAACCATGCCCCTTTTGAGCCCAGCAACATCAAGATATGGATGGTTGTTGGCACACTTCCCATGTGTTGCTCTGGCTTCTCAACAAGATGGGCTCATTGGTAGGGACTGTTCAATCCTTTTTCTTTATGCCCTACTGACTCATTAGTCCTGGTTCCCAGCATTGGAATGGCATTGGGCACAAAGTAGATGCTCAATAAGTCCTTCATAATTGGTTACTCACTTAACTGGAAGGAGAATGTACTCCTCAACCAATGATATTATTTCTTTCTGACCAGCACTAACATTGTTTATGAGAAGTGAACATCTAGCATCTTCATGCCTGCTTGTTTAAGAGAACTTTATTTTGGCAGACATGCCACTAAAGCCTAGAAAACAGGAGCTTGGAGCTGCCAGGATTATCCTAGTAGGGTTCCTGAGACATGGCTGTCCACTTCCTGCCCTCATTAACATCACTGTAAAACCAGAAACAATTGCTATTCCCCTGGTATGTAGGGAAATAACCTAAACCTTTCATGCTCTCTTGAGTAGAGGCAACTGCATGAGCCCTGCATCCAGTTGATTAGGGCCTGGGTCAGCTAGGCAGAGACTGGGGTGCTGACATGTAAGGGAGTCTCAAACATCAGTGAAAATCCAATGCCATGGGGAGAACATGCTATTTACCAGCTACTCTTGCTTTACTAAATGGATTAGGATGGGGGTGGAGGCTAGTCTGCCCTCCAAGCAGGGGTTGGATGTCTTCTCCCTGAGACATTTCTTTTGCAGAGTAGGGTCTGCAGAACTGAACTGAATTGCTGGAGACTGTACAGCCTCCTGCCACCCTCCTTCTCACCCTGTCTTAGCCACTGCCCAGACTCTAACAACATGCTCAACAAATAATCAAGGAGTGCTGGTTTAGAGTCCACCCACAAGTCTTGGCCAGCCCTCTTGTGCGCAAACCCACAGAAGCTGAAGCCGCTTGGGTTGGGCTCAGGACTCATCAACAATCCCAGTTGGAAGAGGTGGTTCCAGCAAACATCCTCACTGACGTCTCTGGCAAAATGGCTTTGAGCTGGGATCAGGGCCTGGGGACATTTATTAACACTGGGAACATCTGAAAATGTGCAGTTTAAGTTCCTGAAGGAGCATTTCCTTCCCTGGGTGTGCTTCGAGGATGTCTCTGGGCTCTGACCTCAGGTCAAACAGTGGTGGCAGATATTTGATATTTCTTGTTGATTGCTCAGGACCTTGTAGAAGCGACCCGGACCCTTGACAAAATAGGACTCATGACAATACTTACCCAGGGAGGAGCTGGGGGGAGTAATGATGCCCTCATAAAGACAACTTTTTATGTTTGTGTTGATGTTATATAAAGATATTTCATGATTTGCACATAAATGAGGTGGTTCTACTTTTCAAAAAATCATTAATTCGTGTCATTAAAAAAAATTAGACTAAAGTCTAGTTGCTAGCTTTAAAATGTAAAATGGAGTAAGATTTATAAAAGCAGCCAGACAAATCAATAAGCTCCCTAAACCAATGAGCAGAAATTGCCATTGGTCATTATGACCCCCTTCTTAAGCTTTTCCCTTCTTCTACCAGGCACCCCTCAGGCACCAACACGCCCCAGGTTCTCAATCTCATCCTGTCTGCTGTTCAAGTAGCTGCTGCTCGGGAATGGCCAGACCTTTTGCTTTTCCTTCTGTTGAGAGGCTGGGGGAGAGTCATTGGCAGCAAACAGCACTCCTCGAACCAATGGGCTGACCCAGCTCCAGAACCAGAAACCTGGGCCACTCCCAGAGAAGGCTCAGAACACGTTCTTTCTTCTACCAAATGGGAGACAGATGCAAACACAGAGACAATGTGACATTGTGTCTATCCTGAGACAGTTCTCTCCACAGCACCTATCATTTAAACAAATAAACAAACAAAAAAAGGTAACTTAAATCAAGTTATTAAGCTCAAATCTTTGCCCATACTTTAAGAAGTTATCTTGTAGTGAATTGCCTATTTTCACATCCAGCAATCTATTGACTAATTCTGGCCAATTGCTTCTTAAAGGGAAAAGAACATTCGTTTTTATTTGTGTATAGTTCAAACACATGTGAATCTAATGGAATAGCTTCTAAATGAAATTATATGTAACTATGAGAAAACAGAGGGGATGATCTGATCTTACGATCTTGAGATGGGGAACAACATTCTAAGCATAAAAGCAAAAGTAGAGCCTATAAATGAGAGGCTTTATAGATGTGAGTATGTGAAATGAAAAATTTTCAATGACCTTCAAAAGAAACTCTAGAAACAAAATGAAAAGACAGGAAATACCCAAGGCCACAAGGTGTGGTACAAAGAACACAGGCTTTGGAATCAGATCCAGCTCCATCTGATCTGAATTCCTGTTCTTTTACTCGCTGGCTCTGTGATCTTGAGCAACTTAACCTCTCAAAGCCTCAGTGACCTGTCAACCATGTGGAAATTACCCAAGGCCATGTGTTTTCTTCCCCTTGGTATAATTAAAGGGTGCCTAATTGGGGCCTCTGGGTGGCTCAGTTGGCTAAATGTCCAACTCTTGATCTCAGGGATGAGACTGAGCTCCATGTTGGGCTCCGTGCTGGGTGTAGAGCTAAGTGCCTAATTGAACTATAAGCACCCAAAACAAGGTAAAACTCACAACATCTAGCAACCAATAACAAATTACCAGATCTGCAAAGAAGCAGGTAAACAGAACCAACCCTTAATGAGGGAGGAAAAAAAATCAATCAACTGAAACTCACCCAGAAATGATATAAATGAATTATGAAACAAAGACAACCAAACAGTTATTTTAACTGTATTCCAAACGTTCAAGAAGCTAAAGACAAGACTGAACATGTTAAGTAGAAACATAAAAAATATAAAAAACACTAACTCAAACTTATAGCAATGGAAATTACAATGTCTGGGTGAAAAGTGCACTGAATGAGACTAAAATCAAGATTAGGCATTGCAGAATAAAGTTTGGTGAATGTGAAGACAAAGTAATATCAGCTAGCCAAAATGGAACACACAGAAAAAAAGAATTAAAAAGTAAACAGATCATCAATGTACTGTGGGACAACTCCAAGTAGCCCAATGCATGTGTAATCAGAGTCCATGACTGGCAGGGTGGGGAGGAGGGTAGAACAATATTTGAAAAAATAATAGCAGAAAACTTTCCAAGATTTCAAGAAAACTATAAATCTATTATCTCCTTCAAGTTCAACAAAACCCAAGCACAGGAACCATGAAGAAAATGACACTAAGGCATATCATAATAAAACTGCTTAAACATGTATTAAAAGGAAAATCTTAGGGGTAGCCAGAGGAAAAAAGACACAATCCATACATAGGAACAAAGACAAGGATAACAAGTCTTCTTGTTGGAAACAAAGCAAGTGAGAAAATAGTGGGGTAACATTTTTTTTTTTCCCCAAGCAGGGGGAGCAGCAGGCAGAGACAGAGGGAGAAGCAGGTTTGCGGGACTCCATTCCAGGACCCTGGGATCATGAACTGAACTGAAGGCAGACACTTAACCAACTAAGCCACCCAGGCGCCCCAGAACATCTTTAAAGTATTGAAGGGAAAATCAAAATAATTTTCAACAATGAAGGCAAAGACTTCAGACATTTTTGTATTGACCAGTACCATGCTGAAGCTAAAAGGGACCACCTGCTGTTGAAATGCCTTCTTGCTTCTGCCCAGCACTTGCCTTGGGAAGTCCTCCCCACCCTTCCAGGCTTAGCTCAAATGCTGCCTCCTTCTTGAAACCTTCCCTGACCGCCCACTGGATTTTAGTCTTACTTCTCTGAGGGTCCTATTATACTTTGCTCTGTGTCAAAAGTGCTTCCTTCCTACTAGCCAATAAGTATGTTGGGCGTTCTTCTCTTATTCTTCATCACCCACAGTGTGCACCCTCACTGCCCAGAATGGGCACTTAGCATTTGTTATATTAACTTACAAATTACTTACTTGCTTAAAGGCTTCTGCTAAACTTCTAAGATATTTCTAACTGACTTAGAAGTACTCATGGACAAACACTTGATAAGCCAGGCCCTGTGCTTATAAGGGTAAGAGAAAATCTCTGGGCACAAAAGCCTCACAATACAGTTAATTGGTTTAATTTCGTTGTTTATCAAAGACTTTTTTTTTTTTTTTAACAGTCTGAGTTTAATATGGAGTGGGAAGATTCTTGGTTAGAGCCTCCCAGGGTCCAGGTAATGAATATCCTCATATTCAGCATTTCTACTATAACCTGGGGACACTTCCTACTGGGGCCCTTTCCCAGACTTGTATGCAGCTCCCTCTTCGACTTCTTCACGTGGACCTCTAAAGGAAATCTTAGTGTTAACATGCCCCACACTGAACTCCTGATATTCCCCACAAACATCTGTAGTTCTGCTGTCTCAGTTAATGGCCACTAACCTTGAGGTCATTTAACATGTTTTTACCCCCACGCCTATATTCAGGCTGTCAGAAAATTCTATCAGTTTGACCATCAGACATATGTAGACACTGTCCACTCCTTACCGTATCTACTCCTTACCGTATCTGCTGCCAGCACCTTGATCTAAGTCACTCTCTTCTTTCACCTGGATTATCACAACAGCTACATAGAAAGCCTCCCTGCTTCCACTGCCCACCCCGACCCCACACAGAGTCTAGTCTAATCATAGTGATTTTCTTGAAAAGTTAGGTCACTTCTTCCATTCCTCTGCCTAAAATCTTCCAAAGACTCCCCCTTCAGGTCAGTGTCCTTACAACAGCCCACAAAGCAACATGTGAACTGTTCTCCAGTCCCTTCAGTTTTCTCTCTGACCTCCTTTCTGACCCAGTTCTCCCTCCCACTCTCTCTGCTCCATTTTCCTTCCTCAGGGCCTTTGCACTTGCTATTCCCTCTGTCTGAATGGCCCTTCCTCAGATATCCACATGGCTCACTTCCTCCTCCTTCAAGTTTTTGCTCATATGCCACCTTCTCAGTGGGGCCTTCCCCACCCACATGACTTATAATTCCATCTTCATCTTCCTCCTCTCTAATCGTCACCCCTGCTTTATCATTTTCCATAGCATTCATCACCTTCTAATACTGTAGATAATTATGTACTTTGGTTTTTGCCTGCCCTTCCCTTCCAGAACATAAAGTCCAAGGGACGGGGATTTGTAGGCTTTCTTCAGACTATTTCACACACAACCACAACAGTGCCTGGGACATAGTAGGTGCTCAATAACCACATATTGAATGAACAAATCTCTGACAGGTAGAGTAGATCTCTAAGTCTTACCGATACCTGACACCATCTCCTATTTGGTGAGTAGCATGAATTCTGAGGAAGGAATTTTAAAAATGCCCCAGGGCCCACCTTCAAAACTCTCAGCAGGGCAAGAAACCAGATTCAGAAACTGACAGATACCTTCTTTAGATGTGTACTTGTTGAGTTGTAGATGAATTCATCAGTGAAGAGGTATTTGTCAACTACCTCACTAGAAGCATAGCAAAGAATGGTGAGATGTATTTAAAGAGACAAGGTGACTGAAGGTGACAAATTGGAGACCGAAACTGTGCACAGAGTTTTAGTTTGTGTGGTACAGATATATAAGTGCAGAAGGAATTAGGGAAGGAAAAGATAAGTGTTTTGAAGTGACTGAGAATCACTTGTCCCCTCCTGGCCTCTAATGGAGCTCTCTGAAGTAGGAGTGTTGCTGGGATAATCTTTCACCAACCATTAATAACAACACTTTGTGCTCACATTGTTCTCTTCAACAGGCATCTTCAGATAATTTCTGATTTTTATCTAAGCATTCTTATCCTTAACTTTAGTCAGAAAAGTATTTATAAACTATAAAAGTAACTTGTCAGTGATGGGGAAATGGACAAAGAATTAAACCATTATCCCCAAACTCTGTCCTGTGGCATTCTTTGTACATAGCAAAAACATTTGTGAAGATGTTTTATCAATCTACTCCTTGCTCAGCCCCCTCTTCCTTCCTCTTTGTATCAGGGAATAGCTATAAGTGGTTATTCCAGAAAACATTTAGAGGAGGTCCTTAGGGACGAGATGCTCACCCACAAAATAATTATTGATTCTATTAGCCTTGGAACACAATGGGATCATTGGTTTGACAAATATGTTGTTCCTATAGGGTTCAAAAAATTTTGGTCAGTGAAAGAATAAATGCATGAGTTCACGTTGGACATGAATAAAGATATTTGCAAATTATATTTAATATAATTAAATTCCCTAAAAAAAAAAATATATATATATATATAGTGTGTGTGTGTGTGTGTGTGTGTGTGTGTGTATGTATATATGTATTGGAATACATATATATGTATATATGTATTGGAACACACACACATATATATATGTATATATGTATATATGTATTGGAATACATATATATGTATTCCAAAGATTCCTGAGATTCCAAACTTTAGAGTCATCCTAGGATCTGCCCTTTCTTTGGCAAATTGCGTTGATTCAATCAGCATTATTTTTATTACAAGGTTTCAGAATTCCCTGAAGCTCAGAAAGGAAGCATTTGAGATATACTAAAATATCAGTAATAATAAGCTAACACATACTGAGTTGTGGACACCACGCCAAAGACTTTATATGAGTTACTGAATTAAATCCTTATGGTAGACACTGCTGTCATTGCCTTCTTAAGGATGAGAAAACTGAGACACAGAGAGCTTGACCTGTCAAAGGTCAAACACCTAAAAGGGAGCCAGGAGGAAACACATAGTATGATTCTAGCACTCACTGTAAAGGCTTTGGGTCTGCATTTTCCTTTTTAGGCTTGTAAAGCCCTTTCTCTTAGAGCAAACACAGAGTTCTTGGAAGCCGGATGTTCTCCTTTCCCTGAATGCTTTCTTTTCTTAGTTTACCTCTCTTCCCACCCTTTTTCTCCCTCTCTTTTCATCTCATATTTAATCTCAAAACAAATTCAGCATCCTCACTTAAAAATTTTTTAAGTTATTTTTTAGAGGGTGGGGAGGGGACAAGAGAGAGACAGAGAGAAAATCTTAAACAGGCCCCAGGCCCAACATGGAGTCCAACAGAGGGCTTGATCTCAGAACCCCGAGACCATGACCCGAGCAGAAATCAAGAGTCGGAAGCTTAACTGAATGAGCCACCCAGATGCCCCCTGGCATTCTCACTTCTGAATTAACCTGCTTCAGTGTTTCCTCAATTCTGCTTGTGATGTCTTCACTCTTCTCAGTGTTGGATGGATCTGGACCAGATACTTCCTTTCTCTTTCTTATATCCAATTAGTTACCAGTTTAATTTCATTTTTCTGTCTTGGTATTTGTAGGATATAGATCTTCTTCTCCATTTCTGATGCCACCACCTTAGCCAGACATCAATTCTTTTTTTGCCCGGACCGAGGCAATAACTTCCCACCTTTCTTCTTGCCTCTGGTCTCTCCCCCGCCTGTCCTGCACTACAAACAAGACCAATCCTACAAAACCACTTTCTTCATGACTCCTTCCCATCGAAAGATCTACAATGCTCCCAATTGTCTATCAGATTCATTCTCAACTTCTCAAAAATGTAAATTGAAGGAATTCCCCTCCCCGTAGCCCAAACTCTCCAGTGCGGGAAGATCTTCTTGGTCCCTTGCTCTTCCAGCCTGTGACCATTGTCATTCCAGTCCCTCGACCTTGGCGTAAGTTCTTCTCCATCCTTGGAATGATTCACCTTCCTTGCCTGCCCAAATCTTACCAACCCCATATTGTCCACTTGAAGTTCTGTCTCCTCCATGAAATCTTCCTTCATCACTTTGGTGAGAATGATTTTCTCTCTTCTTGACTGCCCTGATGCTTACCACACAGCTCACTATGAAGGATTTTTCCCTAAAGGTCTCCCTTTTCAGCGAGATTGTTTCCAAGGTCCTCAAGTGCTACCTAGAGGGAGAAGGCATTTTTCACCTTTGAGTGAAAATGAATCCAGACTCCAACAGTCAGTCATCCATCAAGTTAATGAAAAACCAGGGGATTATTTTGCAGTTGTCAGTTCATCATTTTAGCTCAGGCATAGTTAGCCACAATTTTTCCCCAAGTACTTCACATCTTTACATATAGGCCAGGCAGGGTCTCCAAAGTTCCCAGCACTTTGGTGAACACAGGAAACTTTCTGAATGGCAGATGAAAGGTTACTCTACCTACTGCATTCAGAACAAACTCCACAAATTGCATTTTGAATGATCTTCAGTTGGTCTTGTTGTTTTAACTCTACCTTTCAGTAAAGAAAATTGTGGTTGAACTTTAGTTAAACTAGAAGTAAATTATATCTACTTAAAATACAGAGCTGTTAAAACCCAAAGAGCTACATAAAAGCAACTGATGGGCTGAAAAATGCTCTCTTTGTAGCAGAATCACAACCGAAAACTTCAGTTTATTTCACACAACATGACCTTTAGTCTGTAGATAAAATGCATGTAAATTACGCTTAAATGTCAACGAGATTTGACCAAGGATTTCTTCTATGGGAGCGATGGGGGAGGCGGGGGGAGAGGGCAGGAGTTTGAGGAATGCAGAGGAAAAAAAAAAAAGCTTTTTTTTTTTTTTTTTCTCAGATAAATGTGTTGTGTCAGATCTGAAGCCTGTTCTGACAGTTTCCACATAAGTAATCCAATCCTGGAGAACATGAGACCCCAAGAAGTAAATTGTTTTTCTTTCTTAGAAGTTGTTTTTGCTCTACCTTCAGCTCACATTTTGTCAGTTTTCCAAATGAAAGAAACCAAAACATTTTTTAGGACTGCCACTGACAGTAAGCAGTAGGAGATGACAACAGCTGAGCCACTCAGAAAGGGGGTCAAGATGACTTTACCGTAGTGGGTGTCAAAGCTTGTCATCAGTGGCCGTGTAGAAGGGATGGGGGCCTGGGAAATCCTGACCAGTTTGAGAAGACCTGTCATCCCATCAAGGTTAACTCCATTTTGCTTTCATGACAAGGTGATTTAGGCTGGTGTGATGTCAGTCTGCTATCAAGAAGCCAAATATGATCCTGAAGCAGTAGCTGACAGAAGCACATGTGAGCAGAAAACTTGGCATTCTGAGGGAACTGGTGATAAACAATAAATCCAGAAAGAAGATGCTGAGATAATGGGGCAAGAAGGGCTAACACGAAAGTAAGAGTGAAAAATCTTCATAACGCAACAACGAAGAGCTCCTGGAACCTGACTACACCAGGTGCTGTTCTTGACCTACCTCCTTTCCCTTAACCCCCCTACGGACAGTATGAGGTACACGTTATTATCTCAAGCTTGCACGTGAGGAAACTGAAGTTTGGAGCAGTTAAGACTCATCCAATGTTGCCCAGCTATAAGGCTGTGGGCCTAGGATATGAATCTATCTGACTACCTAGTTTGCTCTGCTCACCACCACAACATATTCAGGGAAGCATCAGGGAGGGAGAATTTGGCTGAGAATCTGAGAGTGAGGAAGGAATCCCAGGTTGCTCAAATTAGGGCTGCCACGCAATGGCTGAAGGTGGCAGGAGTACTGTGTTGTTGGTGAGCCTGGGCCAGCGGTAGAACAGATCCTGGGACAAGGGCATTGGGGATGATAAAAAACCTCCTGACATTGGAAGCCTCATGATCTGAGAAGTCATTCTGGAACTCACCCAGAAAGGGCCCTCTGCCCGAAGATCTCTCAGCCCGTGCTCTGGGGGCAGTGCCACTAACAGGCGGGCTGGCCTGGGGAGTAGTGCCTTTCCAGGGGGGCATGTGGCTTTGAGTTCCAAAGGCAAAAAATTCTTTCTGTCCCTGGCATAGAGGTTGAAGGAAAGGCAGGAATGCCATTCACGTGGTCAACACAACTGCTCTGTTCTCGTGGGTCCAGGTGCTCAGTCTCGGCCCACTTGTGTTTACACATGTCCCTAGAGAATCATGACAACTGTACATCTACATTGAGTGATTTATTTCCATGTATGCAAAATGTGTTTTGATAAAGTGTCTGAAGCTAGTAAGGAGCTAGCTCTTGCCTGACTTCCTCAACGTGTCATCATGAGTTAATTTTATGGGTGTGTTCACAGTACCAACAGCAGACAAAATCTTAGCAGGCACATAGCTTCAAGTTCTCCCCACCCTTAATTGACACTCAGAAATGGCTTCTGACATGTAAACCAACCACAGTGTCAGGTGTGACATCCCAAGTGCCCACATGCACCTGCTGCTATGACAAAAGCCATGGAGACATACCTCCCAGGCACTGCATGTGGGTTTGTGCCTTTGGCTGCCCTGTCTTTTCTTGTTCTTCTGTATCAGGCCTCTGATCTCTCATCAGGGACTGTTCCATAGGACCTAATGGGGTACAAACCTCCCCCTTCAATTGGAATTAAAGAGAACAATGGAGTTTGAAGCAAGGCTTAGATATGGAGTTAGTGTTGGTTAAATGCTGTCCTAACATGACTGTTTTTGACTTGGGGAGCTGGCCTAGAAGGAGCGAAAGGCCTGAGGGCCAGCTTGGCCTGGCAGCCCTCTTCCAGGGTAGGACTGCTCTTTGGGTCAGCTCAATTCTAGATTCTGTCTCCTTGGGGGAGGTCTTAAAACCCTGTCAGAATGGCTAAAATTAACAGGTCAGGAAACAGATGTTGGCAAGCATGGGGAGAAAGGGGAACCCTCTTACACTGTTGGTAGGAATGCAAGCTAATACAGTCACTCTGGAAAACAGCATGGAGGTTCCTCAAAAACTTGAAAATAGAGCTACTCTAAGACCCAGCAATTGCACTTCTGGGTATTTACCCTAAAGATACTAATGTAGTGATCCAAAGGGGTACCTGCACCCCAGTGTTTATAGCAGCAATGTCTACAATAGCCAAATTATGGATAGAGCCCAGATGTCCATCAACAGTTGAATGCAAAAAGAAGATCTCTCTCTCTCTCTCTCTCTCTCTCTCTCTCTCACACACACACACACACACACACTGGAATATTATGTAACCATCAAAAATTATGTAACCATCAAAAGTTGCAAAGCATTTTCAATGACGTTGGTGGAACTAGGGGGTATTATGCTAAGCAAAGTAAGTCAATCAGAGAAAGGCAAATACTGTATGATTTCATTCTCATGTGGGATTTAAGAAACAAATAGATAAACATTAGGGGAAGGGACAGGAAAATAAAATAAGATAAAAACAGAAAGGGAGGCACACTGTAAGAGACTCTTAACTCTAGGAAACAAACTGGGGGTTGCTGGAGGGAAGGTGGGTGGGAGGTTGGGCTAAATAGGTGATGGGCATTAAGGAGGGCATGTGATGTATCTCATGAGCCTTGGTGTTATAGTGTTATATGCAACTATGAATCACTAAATTTTACCCTAAGCTAAAAAAACAAAACAAAACACAAAAAAACTAAATTAAAAAAACCCCAGGGTTAACCCAATCCTAGAACAACCCTGATTTCATTGCTTAGGTTCTCCAAAGGAACAACCCCCAGTGTCATCCCCACTCTGATGGATGACAGTCTAACGAGGAGTTGGCAAGCTTTTTCTATAAAGGGCCAAAAAGAAAATATTTTAGGCTTTGTGGGCCATATGGTTTCTGCTGCAGCTACTCAGTTCTGCTGTTGTTGTGTGAAAGTAGTCACAGACGATATGTGAACAAACGGGCATAGCTGTATTCCAACAAAACCTTATTTATGATGACTGAAATTTGAATTTCACATAAATAATGTTTGTATGTCACAAAATATTCTTCTTCTTTTGGTTTTTTAACCCTTTAAAGGTGTAAAAAAATCATTCTTACTTTGTGGGCTTGCAGGTGGCAGGCCTGACTTGGCTATAGGGCACAGTCTACTGTCCCCTGGTCTGAATCCTCAGCTTTTACACCATCTGGAGGTGACTGACTCCAAGAGGTAGGAAAGGGAGGTAAACCCTGACACAGCCAATTTAGGCCTTTCAGGGAGCTAGCATCTCTGCAAGCAGGACCTGTGGCTATAGGTAACATGATTTCCACCCCATAGACAAGATAATGTATAGATCCATGTAATTCATTACATTCATTACATTCATCATGAAAAGCTCTGTTTGTTACAATACTGCGTTAGACAGCTCAAGACAGCTGGCATTTCTTCCTTGAGAACTATCCTCAGAACTGGACCACAGGCTTTTGAAAAAGCCACAGTGCTGGGAAATCTCCATCCACTGAAGATGGGGTTGATTTTTAGAAACAGCCAAAAAACTAAACAAAACCCGGACCAAACTAAACACACAAAGAAACCTAGCTCCACTCAACCAACAATAACAATGGCACAGTTACTAGTACCCTTGCAGAACCAGGGTGAGAACTCCGTGGGGGAGGGGGACGTGGTGGAGCTAAGTAAGGCCATTTCTGTTCAAAACCATGCATGATTATAAGATGAGACTGCTGGGAACTAAGCTTGGTAGTCCTAACATGGCCCCTAACAATGTGAGTGTTGTTTGGCCAACACGCTCAGCCAGTTAAAAACAATTCTTTGGAATTTTTTGGTCAATATTTCAAAGCCAAGAGATTTCACATAAAAAGTCAGATTTTTTCACTTCAAAAAAAATCAAAAGATCAGACACACTGAGCTCTTGCTTTTATACAGGAACAACCAGGGAGAGCCCGCCCCCCCTCTCCTTTAGAAAGAGCGCAAACTTTAGGCTGGCAGAGTCTCCACCATGCCTTATTACCCCCCAGTCCAGGGGCAGCACCCATGTAATTTTGTGATTATGGCCTTTTCACTCACAATTAGAGTAACATAATCACATGGTTCCGAAGTCAACATAATACACAAAGCTACACAGTGAGTGCACACAAGCAGTGGCAGAGGGAGAAGAAGAGGGAGAAGCAGGACTTGATCCCAGGACCCTGGGATCATGAGCTGTGCCAAAGGCAGATGCTTAGCTGAATTAGCCACCTAGGCAGGCCTGAAAGTACCCTTTAAAACATTGTTTCCTCATGTGAATAATTCTGTATTTTGAGGAAAAAAACAGGGAGTAAAAATGAGAAAAATGTGCCAAGGTGAATGATGCTAGAATAAAGTAAAAGGCTTTCAGCAATAAAATGGGTACCTCTGCTTGAAGCAGACAGAGGCCTCAAAGAGACGTGGTGGGAGCAAGATGCTCAATGTTGTTCACTGTCAGCAGGAAGGCTTGTCAATGTCCAGGCATGCCAGACTGCACCTCTAACAGTTAACTCAGAATTTCTGGTAGTGGGATCTAGGTATCAGTCATTTTGAAAGCTCCCTATGTGATTTCAGTGTGCAACCATCACTCTTGAACCATGCTGTTCAAAGTGAGGTCCTCAAAACAGCAACATTGGTGTCAGTGGGAGCGTATGAGAAATGCAGAATCTCAAGCTGGAAATTAGATCTTCTGAGTCAGAATCTGCATTTGAACAAGATTGTCAAGGTATTCACCTGCTTATTACAGTAGAGAAGTAGTGATCTAGAGCTTTCTCAGAGTGGCACCTGGAATCACCTGTATCTAACTCACCGAGGGGCTGGGAAGGTAGGAGAATGGGGAATCGCATACTTACTAAGGAAGACAATTCTGGAGATGATCATTTTATAAGTTCGAGGGTGGGACCGTGGAATCTGTGTTTCAGTGTGTTTCCAGGTGACCCCCTCCCCTACTGCTTGAGAACTTGAGAACAACCGGCAAGAAGACAGCTACTCTCTCCCAACCAGCATGGAAATTCCCTCAAAGCATACCCATTACAATGGGGGATGAGCTGGTGATAACCTATGAATGCCTCTCAGCCCAACAAATGTGATGTTTCTGCTCTCCGACCTCTAACAGAGCAGGTGGTGATAGTTAAATCTAGCTCTCAGATTGAGACAGAAATGGATCTTTGTTCTCTTGGGTTAGTGACTGAATAAGCTTTAATACACAAGCTTCTACCTTAAAAGCAGGATTAAAAATATAAAATGTTGATGCTCAGATGCATCCTTCTTGAAGGGTTTCAAAAAATCCTCAAAATGCATGGTAGAGAGTCAAGAGAAAGAGTTAATGCCCTGAAAGGAGATTTCTTCACTTTACAGAGGTCTTTTAAATTTTTTTTTGCTTGGGGGCACCTGGGTGGCTCAGTCGTTAAGCGTCTGCCTTCACCTCAGGTCATGATCCGGGGGTCCTGGGATCAAGCCCTGCATCGGGCTCCCTGCTTGGTGGGGAGCCTGTTTTTCCCTCTCCTGTTCCCCCTTGCTTGTGTTCCCTCTCTCGCTGTGTCTCTCTCTGTCAAATAAAAAAATATATATATCAGACGTCTAATTTAATTTTTTTTAAAAAAATTATAACATGGATGAGAAAAAAAAAATGAAGCCACTAATGGAAAATTTGATCTCTCTCAAAAGATGTATTTGCAGTATCTAGTACTTCCATCATGTAGTTGTAAAAGCATTTCAACTCATATGAGATACTTAAAAGCTTTTCTGATGCAGAAGCTTTAAATGAGTTTATCTTCAAATCCCTAGGATTCCCAAGTATGGCTCACACTTGACTTGGGGTGCCAGAACTGAAATCTTTGTAGTTGTAAAATGAAATAAGACCAGTGCAGTCGTAATGGATAATGAAACAGAATTGGGAAAGGCCATGTGATCTAAATGTAATCGTTAGATAATTATTGAGTTAAAAATCAGCAAAAGCGGGGCGCCTGGGTGGCTCAGTGGGTTAAGCCCCTGCCTTCGGCTCAGGTCATGATCTCAGAGTCCTGGGATCGAGCCCTGCATCGGGCTCTCTGCTCTCTAGGGGAGCCTGCTTCCTCCTCTCTCTCTGCCTGCTTGTGATCTCTCTGTCAAATAAATAAATAAAATCTTTAAAAAAAAAAATCAGCAAAAGCAAAGAAACTTCAAACTGGAAAAAAAAAAGATTTTTGAGGTTTTGCTTTAAAGACATTAAGAGCAGAGTTTCTTAAACCTTTTAGGGGGAGTGCAAATCTAATGAAAATCTAATGAAAAGCCATGGACTCTACCCAGATGCACGGCCCCTAAATGCACACTGGTAATTTCTGGAGTTCTATAGACCTGCTGGAGCCCACATGAGAATCTCAGCTATCACAGAGGATTTTAAGAAAATTTCTCCATTTTGATCTCTCCCATTTGGAACCGCTTTAGACCCAAGAGCAACTTTCTCAGCACCAAGGTTCCAGGTGACTGGTAAAATTAGGGCTGGTTGTTTTCCCTTCAACCAATCTCATGAGGCTGGTCCGAGGCCAGGTGAAAAGCCAGACCACTAGCTGAAGCCAGGTAAAGAACCCTTTTATTGAAGATGTCTGTGCTCCCAGAAATGTCTTCCCTGTGCTCTCAGGGGGGCTCCAGCGAGTCTCACAGGCAAAGCCCAGGGCCGCTGTGGCTCCCTTCACCTCAGATGGTGAAAACTTTAATCCAGAGTTAGGAAGGAAAGCAGTCTCTCTTAAACACTGCCTGCACCCCTTGTTTACCTGCAGACCCAAAGATGTCAGAGGTGGAAGACAGCCCTTCACGCCCTCCCCCATTTAACAGAGGAGAAAACGGAAGGGCTAAGTTGCCTGCCGGGGTGACCTCCCCAGCCGGGCTCACACCCAGGGCCCTCTCTCGCAGCACGTCGCCGTCTAGCCAGGGGAGCGAGCTCAGGGCGTCGGGGCCTCTCTCCCCACACTGCCCACCGCCCACCCTGGCGGAGGCGCCACGCGGAGCCGAGCCCCCGCCTACCGGCACCATGGAGTAGGTCATCATCATCAGCATGTCGTGGCTCTCGGCGCGGATGTGTGGCGCGGGCTCCCCGTTGTGGCTGCGCTTGTTGCGCGCGGCGCTGGCGGGGTCCGGGGGTGGCGCGGGCGCCCTTCGCCGCGCGCGACTCAACTCAGCCAGGAAGGAGCGCACCGCACTGTCCTCGCGCTGCTCCCGGCCGCGCTGAGCCTCCAGCGCCCGCACGGCTG
Organism: Enhydra lutris kenyoni; assembly: GCF_002288905.1. NCBI lineage: Eukaryota > Metazoa > Chordata > Mammalia > Carnivora > Mustelidae > Enhydra > Enhydra lutris. Next base: position 19,114,014 of record NW_019154088.1, on the reverse strand, counting down.
CGCTCAGCCCGCGCCACTGACACAGCGCGAACACGGTGCCCGCAGCATTGAGCGCTGACAGAAGCGCCACCGCCGCCAGCGCGCCCCGCAGCCCCCAGCCGGAGCCCCCGCGGCCTCGCTCCGCGCCCCTGGCCATGCTCTGCGCACCTCGGGCCGGGCAGGGCTCGCCGCCTCCCACCGGGCAGCCTTTATACGCCGCGGGCAAGCCGTGGGCTGGTGGCAGCGCTGTGAGTCACGCTTTTTGCCCGGGCTGGCGGGGCGGGTTGGGGACAGTAGTGGTGGCGCCTGAGCAGCCCGGAGGGACAGGCGGGGGAGAGGGGGATAGGAGCAAGTGGAGATGGCCGGCGCGGGGAAGAGGTGGGCCGGGCTCTTGCTCCTGGTGCCTGGCCAAGAAAACGGGCAAACCCAGGTCTCCCTCCCTTTCTCACTGCCCTGCTTGTGGGCATTGTTGTGGCCCAGGCCCGCAGAGTGAGGGTCAGACTGAGGGGGAGAGCAGGAATTCTTAAGGCGCTAGAAGTCACTGAATTCCACTCCCTTCTCCCCACACGCTGACCTCTCTGGAGAAAAGGGTCAGCATGCCTAGATGCCAAGATATATGCCCACTGTCCCTAGGTTTGCTGCTGGGCAGGGACCCAGGCTGCCCATCATGTGGCCACTGAAGACCCCATGAGATCTTTCCCAGGAAGGGGATGGAGAGAGACAAGGAGACAGTTGGCATTGGAGGGTTAAAAAGGCCACCCATCAGAATGAGAAAAGCCTTGCTCTGCCTGAGAAGGAGTCCTCTGTGAAGGAGATTTCTAGGATGTGACAGGCCAAGAACTCTGACATGAGATCCATATCTAGGAGACAGCAGGGTGAGGAGAAAAAAAAACTCCAGGGTGGAAATCAGGAGACCTGATTCTAACCCCATTCTGCTACTACTCAACTGAAGGGCTTTGTGCATGTCCCAAGACCACTCTGAATTGATTCTGAGGTGCTTTCTGGCTGAAGAGTTGGGACCCTGGCTAGGCTCTTTCTGGACCTTACTTAGCCTGCCTTGCTTGAGGGGACAGTTGCCTCAAGCCTCCTAGTTACCCCTTCCTTTTCCTGTCAGCTCACATGCCTATACCTCAAGGATCACTATCCTTCAAATGCAGAGTCATGGCTCAACCTCCTCAGAGGACCTCTCCACCCCATTTCTCACCTTTCCCCAAATGGCTCTGCCTCCCTGCAGCCCCAGACCCCACGGGAGACCCTAGTGGTGTTGGAAGACCCCAATCAGAAGCCAAGATTTCTGTTTCCACAGCCCGTTATTTCAAAGGAGGAGGTGGACCCCTGCCATCAGCCAGCTGAAGCTGTCACAGTTCTGTATCAAGGTCTGGATTCCCGAGTTTTTATTGGGACGTTGACAAACTTTGCATATTCTTAGGAGAGTATCCGGGATCAGGAGGACTTAGGAAAGCATGAAGTTCCAGGTGGTTCATGAAGGACCTCAACTACAGGGACGTGATGTCTGGGAGGGAATGGAGGTGATACAGACAAATCTGTCCAGTTTCTCCCAACTCAAACATACTGTGATCTACTTGAAGAACGCCATGTATCCTTAGGTAAGGCTTAGGATGCCAGGCTTAAAGCAATGGATAGAAGCCACAGAAAGAGCTGGGAATCAGGCTCAGTAAGTTCTTCATTTAATTCACTAAAAGTTAATGAACTGTGTGTCAGGCATAGTGATGGGCATTGGAGGTACAGAAATGAACTAGGCAAGCCGCTTGCAGTGTGAGCAGTTGGAGTCCCACAGAGCCTGCTGAGCTTCTCTTTATCCTAATGTTCATTATAGTTACTACTGCCTGACCATGTCCATGAGGAAGGGCACCACCAACAATAACAAAGTATACAGCTCCTGAGGTTAGGGGCCACATAGTGTTTGACCTTGTCTCCCCCAACACCAGGCACAGTCTTCGGCTTGAAATTGCCATTCAATAATTCCCTATTGAACGAGTGAATGAACAAATGGCTGGATAGTGAATGTATGTCTGTGTAAGACGATGTGTGCCTAGTGGTAGTAAGGCTTAAGCACAAAACTCTACTCGTGCCACCGAACTGGAGCAACTTTCCTTGGAAGGCTGCCTATTCACTGGGGAGAGTAACCACAGCCTACCCCACACGCCTTCAACCCCTCTGGTTGAGAGCCCATAGTCAGTAGGGGAGTGGTGTTCCAGTTCTATTTGGAACCAGCCAGGCTTTATCTGATGAGCTCACGTGAAGATGCTACCCTTCTTGGGATGTAGGACTCAAGAAGTTTGTGGCATGGACTTTGGGCCGGCTGGGTGGAGTGCTTGGGATAATGCACTCAGAGAGAGCAGAGAGGCAGAAAGAGCAAAGGGAAGACAAGATTCCTCTTCCACTCACCACTTCTTCCAGTTCCTTCTTCAAGTCTTTCTGTGTAGGAATATAATATTTTATTGGAAAGGAGAAGGGTGGGGCAAGTTGTTATGGCCTACGAGGCAGGTGTCTTCACTCATCCCTCCCCACAAGATGGCTGTATCCAAGCAACTGGCCTTGCTCTGTTCTCTTTTCCCTTTCTTCTCTGTCTTCTCTCTACACCCTCACTCCACCACAGTTCCATGCACTGACACTTCTCCTTCTCTGTCCTATCTCAGAGTTGTGCCCGTCTAAGGCCTAGCTCAGAACCCTGTCCCTGTCCCTCATCAAGCCTTGCCTTCCTGAATTCTGGAAGCCTCAGGGACTCAGAGCCTAGAAGCATGGACTTTGGAATCAGATAGAACGAAGCTTGAAACTGCTTTTGAAGTTTACAACCTTGGGTATGTTACTCAGCTTTTCTAAGGAGAGGGTCATATCCATCTCCTAGCTTGTGAAGATTTAATGAGAATACACATTTAGAGCACTTGGCATAGAGTAAATGCTCAGTGGACATTAGTGCTATTGCCTATGGGGTGTCTGAACTTGCTGACACCCTTGCTGTGCTTTGGCCTGTTTACCAACATCTTAGTTCTTCTAGATCTTACTTCTTTTGTTGAGTTATAGTATGCTTAAGAAGGGGACCTCTCTTCACTGTGACACAGCAGGGGCTATGCCAAATAAGAATATCAGATTAATAAATTGATTAGCTAATTACCCTTCTTTTGGATGTTTTCTGTGGAATAGAACTTTTCAATGCATGGTAAACTTGGCCTCTTTTCTGAACATAGTGGCTTTGAGATTGGCTTTCTGGAGCCTTTCCATCTCTGGCTTCCTAAGCCTCCCATGACTCCTTTAGGGGTAGATACATCTGTGTAGACTGCCCTACCTAATATTTCTCAGGATGGGCTGGTACTTTTCGTAATAAGTAATTCTAAAAAAAAAAAGTTAGCTATTAATATGGCCTATTTTGTTGACACAGAGGTTCAAGATACAGTGAGGACACAGGGAGATATCTGACTTTCCTTTTCTGGAGACCAAAAAAGCCAAGAACATTCTGAGCTATCTTTACAATGAGAAGGAGCTTTTCCATTAAAAGACAGATGCTTCATTTTCAAAGGTTAAATAGAATGGTCCTTAAAAAAGGATTCCAGCTAGTAAACTTGTCCTGGAGAAAAATACCCAATTCAAGAATATACTCCAACTCTAAGTCCACAGCATTTCCTCATGATGATGAAGTGAATAATTTTCATTTACTCTCAGGCCTGATCTTGGGGATTGTCATCCTCTGTGATGAGGTCGGCAGGTATGCTGGGACTCCTGATGGTGCTAGATGCTGCCTCCCCACCCCCACCTTTCCTCCTTGCCAGGGATTAGGGAGAAACTCTCTGTAACAGTTGCCGCCAAAATATATCTTTCGCCCAACCGCGTTGGGTTTTTAGCTCAACATTTCTACGTTTTAACCCCATGAAACTTCAAGCTCCACAAAAAGAGTCAGAAATTTCTTTTCTTCGTTCATTCACTCATTCATTTATCCATTTATTCAACAAATTAGGTGCTTACTATCTGTCAGGAACTGTGCTAGGAACTAGAAATAGGATGGAGAGAAAAACCAGACACTATTCCTGTCTTCCTGAAGCCCGTGATCTAAGTGGGGAGAAGGAATGAGTCAAGTAATTGTGTGAGGGTATAATTCTAAATGCGACAATGAGATAGAAGACCTGAAGGAAAGGAGTGCTGTTCTGTGAGATCTGATCACTGAGAAACCTGTCTTAGATGTAGAGTGTGGGGTCCGGGAAGGTCTCCCTGAAGAAGTGATGGTGGTTGAGCTGGAATCTGAAGATTAGCAGTAGTTAGCTAGGTGTGAGTGGGAGAGTTGTAGTCAGAGGGGACAGTACATGTGAGATCCTATGGCAGGAAGCACCATGGTTTATTTGAGGAACCATAAGAAGTCCAATGTGGCTATAGGAGAAAGACCATAGGGAGCAAAGAGGAAAGGGGAATGAAGTGAGGCTGGAGACTGAGTTAGGGGCCAGATTCTGTGGGTGAGAACTTGTAGGACTGGGGTCTTTATTGTAGGAGAAATGGGACGTTAGTTAAGGGTTTTAAGTGTATGTGTTGGGGTGGGAGGTTGGGTTGATAAATGACGGATTTTCATTTTCAAAGATCACCTTTTATTGGTAGGATTTGTAGTGGCTTCCGTCACTAAAGAAATCATCTCTGACCTCCACCAGGCTAAATCTCAGCCTTCGAACCCATCTTTCCAAATGAAATGAGAAGACATTTAGTTCTAGAAAATGCCATTTTCTCTTTCATGGCACATTAAAAAGTAGTTGAAAAATAGAACCATGACTAACATTTAGATAATTTGGCTAGTCATGACATTAGCTGGAGTTTTTGTATGATACCTAGCAGGTATTTACATTTTTTGAGAAGCCAGCCTTTGGTACCTCAAGGTGAAATCATCAAATCAAGCCATCTCTAGAATTGAGAGGAAGAATAGAAGATGTTGCTTCCCCTACAAGATTTTGGTCTAAGTTGGGGAAGTAACAACAGCTTTCCACCTGCCATAGGTGCAGTATCTGAGAGTTACCCAAGCATTGTTAGACATGGAGCTGTCCGAGGTTATACAGTAGTGCTATTTCAAATTCTCCCTCTACCCTTTCTGTGCTTCATTTCCTTTGTTTGTGATAAACATGCCCCGCCCCACCCCACCCATCCTGCCCTCCCAGTGCATCATAGCCAATTATCACAGATGGGGTTCCCTGGAACAGATGCTGAGATGGAATTTGGGGTGCAAGATGTTTATTAGGGATCAGTACCTGTGAAGGAAATAGAGGAAGCAGGATTAGATAGAGGGAGAAGTCCAACTCAGTGCAGTCTTGCAAAGCCTCGGCCAACACTTTGGGGATCTCTGAATCGAGTATTGTCCACTAGAGTGTCCCTTGTCAGGCCAGAATGGGCTTGGCTTTCACACCAGTCTTACCCAGTCACAGGGCAGATGTGGGCTGCTCCAGGAAGAGTGTGACCTTGGGCCAGTTGGCTCTCAAAGCGGAGGCATACCCTGCCCTCACTCCCTGCAGCTGGGCAGCAAGTCCTTCCTTGAAAGGGAAAGCGGGGCACATCTCTACGTCTACCATATCAACCACCTGATTAGTGTCAAAGACAGGTCTGCATTCCAAAGTTAGTGAACTTTAAGTTGTAATCCTATCAGACAGTGGAGAGAAGCCTTCTTTTTCACCTAGAGTTATAGCCGTTCAGTAAATAAAAAAGTGATTGTTTTCGGAAAAATGAAAATAGGAAGAAAAGCTCAACTAGTAGCTTTGAAATGACTGGATCCATGGAAGTAACTTAATACTGCAAAGCCCCACTTATGAAACTTGAGCCACTGTTTTTGAAAGGACAAAACAAAGCTTTACATGCGTAGGGCACTTCAGTTTTCAAAATACTTTCTCATGTCATTTGAGCCCCATAATCGGCTTGTGAAGTGAGCAGGGCAGGTCTTAGAACCATTTCACAGATGAGAAAGCAAGACTCGCGAAGGTTAAGTGACTTGCTCAAGATCATACTGTTGCAACCTCACCAGTATTCATCAAAAGTGGGAACTTTCTTGACCCGAATCTTGGGCCAGTCAGGAATGCTCAAGTTGATGGACAGGAAGTGGAAAAATAGAGCAGGGAAAGGATTCAAACTGATGAAATGGAAAAGGGCTTAGAGCACTTGTCTCCACGACTTCAAAACAAAGGCGGGGCAAGTCTGATTGCTAGAATATGTAAACAATGCAAGAGAAAGCAAGCCAGTCCCCAGTCTAGCATTTTATGGAGGGCTCAGGGAGAGCAGTGATGTCAGAACAATTTCCTGGAGACCAAGTAGGGGAACTGTCATCCCTCCATCTCAGAGATGGATATGGAACCTGAATGAAGGTGAATTTGGGGCTTGAGAAACCAAGACTTTTCCTCCTTGGGGTCAGAAGGCAGTGACAAGCAAAAATAGATATGCCTCACCTCTCCAAAGTCTAAGTGAAGGGGACCAAAAGGGATTCCTGCCAATACCGAGTCTAGAGAGATGGCACTCCAGCTGCAGAACCAGGGGACTGGAGGACTATCCTCAGCCAGGGGGAATGCAGGTCAGACTACAGACCCTGAACCCAGATGACTTTCTTCTTCTTTTTAAGAGATGTGCATAACTGTGATAATAGGCTATATCTCTCCTACCCTTTCCTTCCTTTCTTTTCTCTCTTCCTTCCTTCCTTCCTTCCTTCTTTCCTTTCTTCCTTCCTTCCTTCCCTCCCTCCCTTCCTTCTTTCTTCTTTTGGTTTACAGTGTCACAAAGTTATTAGGAATGAATTATTCTTGTATGTCATTTTACACGGTCTCTTTTTAAAAAATATTTTATTATGGTAAGAATACTTACATGAGATCTACCCTCTCAACAAATTTTTAGGGTGCCTGGGTGGCTCAGTCTGTTAAGTGTCTGCCTTCAGCCAGGTCATGCTCCCAAGGTCCTGGGATGGGTCCCACATCAGGCTCCCTGCTCAGTGGGCTTTTCCCTCCCCCTTTGCTGCTCCCCCTGCTTGTGCTCTCTCACTCTCTCTGTTAAAGAAATAAAAATCTTTAAAAAAAGTTTAGTTATATGATACAGTATTGTTGACTATAGGTATAATAATTTTACTATAGATTTCTAAAACTTAACTCTTCTTGCTTAACTAAAGCATTATGTCCTTTAATTAGTAACTCCCCATTTCCCCCTTAACCCTATTCCCTGACAGTCACTAATTCTGGTCTTTCAGTCTACAAATTTGACTATTTTAGATACCTCATATTAGTGAAATCATGTGGTATTTATCTTTTTGTGACTGTCCTACTTCCCTTAGCATAATGCCCTCAAAGCTCATCCATATTGTCACATATTGAAGAATTTCTTTTTTAAGGTTGAATAATATTCTATGGTATGCATGTGCCACAGTTTCTTTCTCTATCCATCAATGGATATTTAAGTTGTTTCCACATTTTGGCTATTGTGAATAGGGATGCTAACACCAGAATGTAGATATCTCTTCAGGATCCTGATTTCAATTCTTTTGGATAAATACCCAGAGTGGGATTGCTGGATCATATGATAGTTCTATTTTAATTTATTGAGGAATTTTCATACTGTTTTCCATAGCAGCTGCACCAATTTACAGTTCCATCAATAGTGTCCAGTTTCTCTGTATCTTCAACAACACTTGTCTTTTTTTTTTTTCCTTGACAATGGCCATCTTGACAAGTGTGAGGGTAATATCTCAGTGGTTTTGACTTGCATTTCCCTGATGATTAGTGATGTTGAGCTTTTTTTCATATATCTATTGGCCATTTGTATGTCTTCTTTCAGAATATACCTACTCAAGTTCTTAGCTGATTTTTTAATTGGGTCATTAGGGGGGTTGTTTGTTGTTGGTACTGAGTTGTAAGGGGTTCCTTATAGATTTTGGAGATTAGCCCCTTTTCAGATACATGGTTTGAAAATATTTTCCCCATTTCCTATGTTGTCTTTTCACTCTGTTGACCGTTTCTTTTGCTGTGAAGAAGCTTTGTAGTTTGATGTAGTCTCACTTGTCTATTTTTTCCCGCCTCTCTGTTTTCACTTTTACTGCCCATGCTTTTGTGTCAGATCCATGAAATTATTACCAAGACCACTGTCATGAAGTTTTTCACTGTTTCTTCCAGGAGTTTTGCAGTTTCACATCTTACATTTAAGTCTTTAAGGCATTTTGAGTTGGTTATTGTGTCTGGCATAAGATAGGAATCCAGCTTCATTGTTCTGCATATTTACATCCAGTTTTCTCAGCACTGTATGTTGAAGAGATTATCATTTTCCCATTGTGTATTCTTGATACACTTGTCAAAAGATCAGTTAATCATATATGCATGGTTTTATTTCTGGGTGCTCTCTTTTGTTCCATTTGCCTATATGACTTTCTTCATGCCAGCATGAAGATTTTTCTAGCTTTGTAATGTATGTTGAAATCAGGAAATATGATGACTCCAGCTTTGTTCTTTCTTAAGGTTGATTTGGTTATTCATAGTCATTTGTTCTTCCATATGCATTTTAGAATTGTTTTTTGCCTTTCTGTAAAAACCATCATTGGGATTTTAATAGAGATTGCTTGGAATCTGTAGGTAACTTTGTATAGTATGGACATTTTCAACAATATTAAGTCTTCAAATCCATGACCTTGAAATGTCTTTCTGTGTTTGTATTTTCTTCTATTTCTTTTATCAGTGTTTTGTAGTTTCCAGTATAGAAGTCTTTTACCTCCTTAGTTCAGTTTATTCCCAAGTACTTTATTCTTTTTGGCACTATTATAAATGGGATTGTTTTACTGTTTCTTTTTCAGAAAGTTTGCTGTTAGTATACAGAAATGCAACTGATTTTCACATGTTGATTTTGTATTTTGCAACTTTACTGAGTTATTTTATTACTCTAACAGGTTTTCATGTAGTCTTTAGTGTTTTTTATATAAATACAATCATGTTGTCTACAAATAAGCATGGTAATACTTCTTCCTTTCTGATGTAGATGACTCATATTTATTTTTCTTACCTATTTGTTCTAGCTAGTACTTCCAATACCATATTGAATAGAAGTAGTGAAAGTGAGCATCCTTGCCTTGCTCTTGATCATAGAGGAAAAGCTTTTAGTTCTTCACCATTGAGTCTGATATTAGCTGTGGGCTTTTCATATATGGCCTTTATTATATTGAGTAATTTCCTTCTATTCCTAATTTGGTGAGAGTTTTTATCATGAAATGGTGTTGAATTTTGTCAAAACCATTTTTGCATCTGGATACAATCATGTGATTTTTACCCTTTATTCTGTTAATATGATGTATCCCATTAATTTATTTTCATATGTTGAAATATGAAATTTCATATTTGCATCCTTATATCCCAGGGATTAAATTCTATTTGGTTTTGGTGTATGATCTTTTAAATATGCTATTAGATTAAATTTGCTAGTATTTCACTGAAGGTTTTTGCATCTATATTCATCAGGGATGCTGTTTCCTTTTTCTGTATGCAGTGTCTTTGCTTTTGGTATGAGGGTTATGCTGGCCTCATAAAACAAGTGTGGAAGTATTCCTTTCTTTCCAATCTTTTGTAACAGTTTGAGGATTGGCATTAATTCTTTAAATATTTGGTAGAATTCACCAGTAAAGCCATCTGGTCCTCAGCTTTTGTTTATTAAGGGGTGTTTAATTACTGATTCAACCTGCATGCTAGTTATAGGTCTGTTTAGATTTCTTGTATCTTTCTTGTTCCATCTTGGTAGCTTGTATGTTTCTAGGAATGTATCCATTTCTTCTAGGTTACCCAATTTGTTGTTGTATGATTGTTTATAGTAGGCTGTTATGATCCTTTATATTTCTGTGGCATCAGTGGTAATGTCTCCTTTTTCATTACTGATTTTATTTATTAAATAATAAATTTATAATAAATATATAAATGTATTTTAGAAATATAAATATAATTTAAATATATATTATATAAAATATATCATATTTTATCATATAAAATTAATTATAATTAATAATAATAAATTATTAAAAATATAAAAAGATATATAAAATATAAAAAGATATAAATTTATTATATTTATATCATATAATTATATATTATATAATTTATAATACATTTATCTCTTTTTTCCTTAGTCTAAGGGTTAATCAATTTTGTTTATCTTTTGGAAAAAAAACCTCTTATTTTCATTTTTTAATTATTAATTTCCTATCCTCTATTTCATTGATTTCTGCCCCAATCTTTGTTATTTCCTCCCTTTTCCAAATTTTTGGCTTAGTTTGTTCTTTTTCTAGCTCCTTGAGGTGTAAAGTTAGATTGAGATCTTTATTACTTTTTATTCCTTCTTTTTAATCTCAATAAATTTCCCTTTTAGAACTGCTTTTGCTATATCCCATAAATCTTGATATGTCATGGTTTTGTTGTTGTTTGTTTGACCTGAGGTATTTTCTAATTTCCTTTTGATTTCTTCTTTGAACTAATTTTTGTTCAAGAGTATGTTGTTTAATTTCCACATATCTGTGAATTTCTCAGTATTCCTTCTGGTATTGATTTCTAGTTTCATTTCCGAAAAGGTATGTGGTATGATTTCAGTCTTCTTAAATTTATTATGACTTGTTTTGTCACCTAACATGTGATCTATCCTAGAGAAAATTCCATGTGTATTTGAGAAGAATGTGTGTTTCTCTGCTGTTGGTTAGAATATTTTGAGTATGAGGGGTACCTGGGTGACTCAGTGGGTTAAAGCCTCTGCCTTCGGCTCAGTCATGATCCCAGGGTCCTGGGATTGAGCCCCGCATCGGGTTCTCTGCTCAGCGGGGAGCCTGTTTCCCCCCTCTCTCTCTGCCTGCCTCTCTGCCTACTTGTGATCTCTCTCTGTGTGTGAAATAAATAAAAAAATCTTAAAAAAACAAAAAGGAATATTTTGTATATGCCTCTTAGGTCCATTTGATCTATAGTGTTGTTCCAATCCTGTGTTTCCTTATTGGTATTCTGTCTGAATGTTCTATCCATTATTAAAAGTGAAGTATCGAAGTCTCCTACTATTATTGTATTGCTATATATTTCTTCCTTTGGTTCTGTCAATGTTTGCTTTATATATTGTGGTGCTCTGATATTGGGTGCATATATATTTATAATTGTTATACCTTCCTAGTAAATTGACCCTTTTATCTTTATTTGTCTCTTCTTTGTCTCTGTGATAGTTTTTTTACTTCATTTTTATGTGTTTATTTTGTGTGGTATATCTATAGCCACCTGTGCTCTCTCTTGGTTACCATATATGGACTTTTTCCATCTTCACTTTTAGCCCATGTGTGTCTTTAAATCTAAATTGAGTTACTTATAGATAGCATATTGTTGGGTCTTGTTTTCTTATCTATCCTGCCACTCCATCACTCTATCTCTTTTGATTGGGAAATTTAATCCATTTACATTGATTTATTTATTTGTTTATTTTTAAGATTTTATTTATTTGACAGACAGAGATCACAAGTAGGCAGAGAGGCAGGCAGAGAGAAGGGGGGAAGCATGCTCCCCACTGAGCAGAGAGCCCGATGTGGGGCTCGATCCCAGGATCCTGGGATCATGACCTGAGCTGAAGGCAGAGGCTTCACTGAGCCACACAGGTGCCCCAAATCCATTTACATTTAAATTATTTGTAGGCATGGATTTATTATTGCCGTTTTGTTATTTTTTGTTGATCTTGTAATTTTGTTGTCTGTCTTCCTCTCTTGCTATCTTATTTTGTGTTTTGTTGATTTTTTGGTACTGATATTTTTAAAATTCTTATTTCCTTTTTTTGGTGTAACTTGTATAGATATTCTTGGTGTTAATGGTTACTTCGGGGCTTACATAAAATATCTCATAGTTAAAAGCCTATTTTAAGCTCATAAAAGTAGTCTATTTTAAGCTGTTTAATCACATATAAAAGCTCTACACTATAACTTCTCACATATTTTGTTGTTGTATGACAACACAATATCTATTCATATTGTCTCTCTTTTAACATATTTTAGATAGTTATTTTTAGTATTTTTGTTTTTTTAATACTAGAATTAAAACTATTTTACCCACTACCATTATAGTAACACAGTATTCTGTATCTGTGTATATATTCATCTTTACCAACACATTTTATACTTTCTTATGCTATCTTTAGTATTTCTTGTAAGGAGGTCTAACGGTGATGAACTCCCTTTACCTTTTGTTTGTCTGGAAAGTTTTTATCTCTCCTTCATTTTTGAAAGGCAGTTTTGCCAGGTACAGTACGCTTGGTTGGCTGTTTTCTCCTTTGAACACTTGGGATTTATCCTACCATTCCCTTCTGGCCTGCAAGATTTCTGCTGAGAAATTGCTGATAGTCTTATGATGGTTCCCTTGTATAAGGCAATTTGCTTCTCTCTTGCTGTTTTTAGAATTCTCTTTTTGTCTTTGAATTGACAGTTTGAGTATAATGTATTTCAGTGTGAAAGTTTCTTGTTTCATATTTTTGGGTATTTTTGGGGCTTCTTGGATTTGGATGTCTATTTCCTTACACAGAGTTGAGGAGAAATATTCAGCCATTATTTCTTTGAATAAGCTTTTTGGTCCTTTCTTTCTCTTTTCTCCTTCTGGAATTCCTACAATGTATATATTGGCCTGTTTGGTGATATTTCATAAGTCCCTTACGCTTTCTACACTCTTTTTTTTTTCCTTTTTTGCACCTCTGACTGAATTATTTTCAATGACTTATCTTTTAATTCACTGATTCTTTCTTCTGTTGCTCTAGTCTGTTATTGAACCACTTCTAGTGAATTTTTAATTTTAGCTATTATGTTCTTCAGATTCAGATTTCTATTTGGGACTTTTAAAATATTTTCTATTTCTTTATTGAAATTATTACTTCCTTCATGTTCTCTTAACCTCAGTGTGCACCTTTATGACAGTTATTTTGAATTCTCTGTTAGGTATATCATATACCTCTATTTCATTAGGGTTGTTTTATTAAGATTTATTGTGTGCCTTTATGATATCTTTATCTGATTCTTCATTTTCCTGGACTCTGTGTTGGTGTCTGTGTATTAGACAAAACAGCCACCTCTCATAGTCTTCACAGACTGGCTGTGTACAGGAGAAGACCTCCCATCAATCGGGCTGGCTAGAAGTTCTAGGGGCTTTTCAATATTTTGTGTTAAACCAGAATGTGTTAAACCAAAAGCTCCTAGATGTCTGGAGTATGCTGGATTCTATCTGGGACAAGTGAGATTGAAGCCAGTTCCCTGGATGGGACCCAGAAAAGTTGGATCACTGGGCACTCTGTCCAACTTTTCCTTCCCTAGGCACAATCGGGAAACCTCTGTCTATCTATCTATCTCTCCATTCATCCATCTATATCTATCTACCTCTGCTTGCTCTGTGCTGAACCAGGAAAGGGTAGTATGATGACTGCCAACCCAAATCTTGATTCTGTTCTCACTAGCCCCCAGGCAGATAGAATATGTCAGGTCACATCAGCACTCCAAGACAGGCAAGTCAGAACTAGTCCTTTGGGAAACTCCCAGAAAAGTGATGTTGGAAGCCTGGACCAACTCTTTACCTCACCAGGGAGAAGCAGGCAGCTGTGCTTTTGCCTGCTTGCTCTGTGCTGTGCAGAGGGGAGGAGTCATGGCATTTACCAGTCCAAGTCACTATCTCTGTTCTCCCCTGGGTGGCTAGACTGTGTTGGACCCATAAGAGTGCCGAGCCTGGCAAGACAGAAACCAGTTCTTGGGGAGCGCTTTGGAAAAGGGGGGCTACTAGATGCATGAATCAACTCTTTCCCTCCCCTGTGAAAACTTGGGACCTGGCGAGTCTCTTCCTGATCATATGGTACTGTGCTAAGGGTAGGAATTCTGGCAAAATTGTGTCCCAAGTTTCCCTCCTGGCTTCAGTGAATCTGGTTTCATGTTTGCCTGAGGTACAAAAACCTTTCAATTAATTTCTGAATTTCTCACAAAAGGAATTTGTCTGTGAATTGCTGCTAAATCAATGTATTTATGGAGAATGAAGGTCTTCCTACTGTGCTATCTTGCTCATGTCATTTTGAGATAACTTCTTGAATGGGACCTGTGTTGCTTTCTTAAAGCTGTGCATGTAAGCACCTAGTCTCCAAACTGCCCCTTCTTCTGTGATCAGAAGAAGGCCCCAGCATCTGGGTACTGGTAGCTATCCTGGCAAAGAGACTCAGCTGATTGAGAAGAAGGGAAATTATATAGGTGTACTATGTTCTACCTCTATTCTCAAGACTGGGCAATGTGAGAAAACTGGAGGATGAGAGTCATCCTCCTGGCATCTTGACTGGGTGAGTACTGCCCACCACTTGTGGGTCTGCCCCATCTTAAAGCACCTCAGTGACTGGCACTGAGCCCTGAGAGCAGACAAAAGAAACTACTATAATACCTAAGGAGCCCAGCAATACTCTTAGGAAAGAGACTTGCGTAAAAACAAGCCACTAAAGGACAATAATAAACTTTAAAAATAGTAAGAACATTAGGATGTAAAGATTCTTGTAGAGTACAAAAAACTTTCTGAAGCCAAAAGATAAGATCTGCACACAAGTTAAGTAGATGGAAAAGAGAGAGAACATTTCAATAGTATAAAATAAATTCCCTAAGCTAAAAAAAAGCCCCAAGACTGCTGATTAGAAGGTTTTGGCAAGTTCTGGACAAGACAAGTGAGTCAGCTTGGTAAATTCCTGAAGTCTAAGGATAAAAAGAAATGTTACAATCATCCAGAAAGAAAGTATAAGTTACTGACAGAGGAAAAAGGATCCTGGGGAAATCAACTTTCTCTTCAACCCTTGAAACAGAGAGTATTGCGGTGAGTCATGTGAAGATCACTGAGAAAAAAATAGTGCATACCAAGAATCCTGTAGCAAGACATTGTTCCCCTGTCAGAGTGAAAGAAATATATTTGAGGATATGCAAAGATTCAAAGGACGTGTCACCCACATCTTCCATCAGAGAAAAAGATATTAATAAAGGATCTAACCAAACAATAATTGAATCTGTATAAAGGCATCAAGATGGATGGAGGATAAAAAGAAAAAAAATAGTGATAAGAAAGAACCCTTACAATATATAACTAGTCACATTTGTATGGATAATAATAGACTGTTTAAGGATGTGTAATAGATGTACTCAAAATAGAAGAGACATATTTCAAGGGAAATGTTAATAATAGCCTGGAACT
Organism: Enhydra lutris kenyoni; assembly: GCF_002288905.1. Classification (NCBI taxonomy): domain Eukaryota; kingdom Metazoa; phylum Chordata; class Mammalia; order Carnivora; family Mustelidae; genus Enhydra; species Enhydra lutris. The sequence goes on along the minus strand of NW_019154088.1, from coordinate 19,098,847 downwards.
GAAAGTACTAAAGGAGAAAGAGGGGAAGGAAAACTTTTCCACATGTCTCATGTTGATGTGAGAGTGGGAAGTGAAAGCATTCTAAAGGATTCATCCTTCAGGGGAAGAAGAACAGCAGGAGAATAGAGTTTAGGGGAAATAGTTGGAGTCTTATCTTCATGCAACAGAATAAAAATATGGGTCTGACTATAAGTCACAAAAAGGAGAAGAAAACTGATATTATGGAAAAAGTAGAGATCCCAGATTAACAAGGAAAATAAAAAAATTGAGTAACAACTAATTTGTACAAGAAAATGGGGGGGGATGAAATAAGCAATAAATAAAATAGAAGAAACAAGTCACTGATGACTTGTTTGCTGAATGCAGTGCATAATATTCAGTATGAAGGTTAACCTCACTTTACCTCTCTGCAACCTTTGGTGTTTTTCCTCACTCCCTCCTTCTTGGCGTTCCTTCCTGTCCTAGCTTCCACATTATTTTCTTTCAGGTTTCTTTCTACTTTTCTGGCAATTCCTTCTTAGCCTCCTTCAGCTGTTCTTTAACCCCTCTTCACCTTGATTGCTAGTGTTTTCCAGGATTTTGCCCTATTTCCTCTCTATACAAACTCTCCCTTGGTGATTTAGCTCACTTCCAAAGCTGCTGACCACCACCTACCATGGATGACTCCCAAACTCTATCTGCAGCCCAGGACTCTCTCCTGAATTATGGACCCACAGGGCCAACTACTAATGGAGGGAATCCATTTGGAGACCCACAGGGACCTCAAACTCAACCTGTCCTGTATTCCCAAAGAATAAAATAAAACAAAAACCCTTATGAAGTCAACAGAAGAAAGTACCTTATCACTTTTTTTATTGCTTTATTAGTTATAGCAAGATTTTTTCATGTTTTACTGATCAGTTATGTGTGTGTATATGCAAATCCTTTCTCTACTTGATATTCTGCATACCCCTTCCTTTCTCCCTGACTTGTGCCTTAATTTCGGTCCCCATCACACCTCCACCAAATTACTGCAACACTTTCCTGAGTGTTGCTCCTGCTCTTGGTCTGCTAGTTTATGCAACCAGACTCTTTTCTTTAGTCTGAGTGATACATTTATTATACAAATCTGATCGGCTACTCTCCTGCTTAAAATATTTCAATGGCTTCTTACTGCCTTTTGAGTGAAAACCAAGCAACCTATCATGACCCACACAGGGCATCCCACAATCCAACCCCTGCCTGCTCTCTCTAGCCTAGTTCTCCTCACTCCACACCTGTACCTTATATCCTTTCTTCTACCTTGGCTTAAGGTGATTATGGAGGTTGACAGGATTAATTGGCAAGGTGGAGACCTAGGAGATCTGACGTGGTACCAGTCTGAATGCTAGCAGCCTTGAGACTCAAAAGAGCCCATCAGTTTCAGTCCGAGTCGGAAGGCAGGAGAAAGCTGATGTCCCAGTTTAAGGCAGTCTAAGGAATTCTCTTACTCTCTTACTCTAGGAGGGTCAGCCTTTTTGTTCTATTCAGATCTTCAACTAATTGGGTGAGGACCACCCACATTAGAGGGTGCAATCTCCTTTACTCAGTCTATAAATTTAAGTGTTAATCCCCTCCAAAAACACACTCACAGAAATACTCAAGAATAGTGTTTGACCAAATATCTGGGTACCCTATAGCTCATAGGTTGACATATAAAATTTCTTTAAAGATTTTATGTATTTGAGAGAGAGACAGAGAGAACACTAGTGGGGGGGGAGGGACAGAGGGAGAAGTAGAGGGACAAACAGACTCCCCACTGAGCAGGGGAGCCTGATGCAGGGCTCTAACCTCAGGACCCCAAGATCATGACCTGAGCAGAAGTCAGACCCCAAATGATTGAGCCAGCTGGTGCCCCATCACATTAAATTAACCACTTCAGGAGGCAACAGGGTGAGCAGGTGATCCTTACCTCCAGCTGTTAGAGAAGACACATACCTTATCTCTCTCTCTCTGTCTCTCTCTCTCTCTCTCTCTCTCTCACACACACACACACACACACACACCCTTGCCCTCTAATCTAGGCTTCCCAGAAAGGATAGTTTCACTCCTTAAGAGGAATTTTGGGATTTTATGGAAGCATTTGTCGCAATCACAGTTTGTTACAATGATGGGGCGGCTGTCACTGGATGGGGTGTCAGATGTTCTGCCGTGATCAGGACAGTCTATACCACAAGGTACTGTCAACATGACTTTCAAATGTCCCACTAGATGTTTGTCCATGAAAACCCTGTTTGTAATTATGTGGATCTAGCATCCAACTCCATTTTACATATAAACATGAAGGATTTTTTTTTCAGTTTTGACAGGAACTGAATTTTTCTAGGAATGCAAAATTGAGTGAAGGTGGCATATTTTGTTTAGGACTTTATGGAGTGTTGTTCCCCAGTATTCCCATGATTCTGGAAAACCATATAATGAATAGCAAAGCCAATCAGCATTTGAGTGACCCTTAAAATACATGTGGATCTGTGCATTTATATATTGCATTCATGGTGATTCTGCCCAGAGATGCAGACATCTAACTACTCATTAGGTGGTCCAGTGTAACTATGTACATTTTTTTTCAGGTACCAAAATACTTAATGTTTTACTATAAAATTACATTTCTTTGGTCTTTCATTATAACAGTGAGTGCATTGTTAATAATTTTTAAAATTATGGATTTTGGAGGGAAAATTCTTTGTGTAGGCAGATTGTGTTATTTATGGTTTTCATTTAAGCATAACAAAGGGAGAGTTACAAATTATTTGTTATAAAAAGAGGCATTAGGTTTAGTATGGCTGAAAGCCACTATTCTAAATGAACCAGTACCTCTGAAGAGATGCTCATCTACCTGTCAGGCCCAAGCCTGGCTCTAAGGGGTCTGTGTGCGGTGAGGAGTCTAGGTCCCCAATAATCTTATCTTCCATCATCAGAAATTAATGAGTCCCGGGGCACCTGGCTGGCTCTATCAGTGGAACGTGTGACTCTTAATCTCAGGGTTGTGGGCTCAAGGCCCACGCTGGGTGTAGAGATTACTTAAAAAGTAAAATCTTAAAAAAAAAAAAAAAAGAGGGGAGTCTGGGTGGCTCAGTGGGTTGAGCCTCTGCCTTTGGCTTGGGTCATGATCTTAGGGTCCTGGGATCGAGCCCCTCATTGGGCTCTCTGCTCGGCGGGGAGCCTGTTTCCCTCTTTTCCCCCATCTCTCTGCTTGCCTCTGTGCCTGCTTGTGTTCTTTCTCTCTCTGTCAAATGAATGAATAAAATCTTAAAAAAAAAAAAAAGAAATTAGCAAGTCCCTAAGCAACTGGCTAATGTTACTGAGGGCCAATGAGATATTTCTTTGTTCAGTCAAGGGCTGGAAAGATCAAGAAGGCTTTGTGTCTACCTTCCAGGGACTTACAGGTCCTGGATCAGGTCCACCTTGAGGAAGCTCTCTCCCCTCTCTGTTCTGCCTACATGTGCTCCACCTAAAATTCTTTTCATGAGCTCATTTCTTATCTCCTCAAATGGACTGTAAATTCCTTAAGAAGAGAAACTGATGTGTCCCATGTCCTGAGGCAGTCATTATGAATGTTGAATGAATGAATGAACAAATTAGTGAATGAATGGATGAATGAATAAATGAGTGCATGATTTGGGAGAGTCCAACAGATAGCTCTACCAATACAATACCAATATCTTTGGAACTCTAATAGGGGAGACTGTTTTGTCCTTTATACCTAGCCAGCTGGCCAGCTGAACTCCCAGTGATGTCTTGGGCTATAATCAGGAATTTAATTAGGCCTGGCACCTGATTCTGGAAGAAAAGAAGAACAAAGATGAGTACAAGCAGGAGAGAGCTAAGCTGTTAACAAACCTGACATATGGTGCCATGTATCACTTAGGGCTAGCCTAAGTCCTAAGTTACTTTACTTCTAAATAGTAGATAGGTTTATTCTCTTTCCTTATGTTAATTAAGACCTTTTACTGACTACCTGAAATCAAAAGTATGTGATGCTTTTGGATGTTTAGGGGTATATACAAAATAGGTACAGAGGTAGCCAGTAGAGGTAATACAGTTCTGGATAGGAGTTCAAAATCCGGGGCTCGATCCCTGACGCTTTCCACCAACTAAATGCATGGCAATGGACAAGCCAGTTGATATTTTCAGGTTGAAAATTCTACAAATCAACAAAATGCAGTAAGTGACTATTTAAGTGAATTACACCATGAGTCATTGGCGAGGTACATGTACCATGAAGCTAAAGATGCTCACACTTTCAGGCCCCTCATTTCACAATCACCTATTCCTAAGGCCCTGTGCCTTATTTTGTCAAGATGATATTATTACCCTAAACCTGGGTCTCCATTAAGATTTCTTCCAGGTTCAAAATTCTGTATTTTTGGCCAATGGGCTTGAGGAAGGGCATTTTCTTCTCCAGTTTTAGAGCTTGTTATTTCTGAGTGTCAAGGACAGTGCTGTGTCAAAGGTACATTGTTACTTTCTTTAGGTACTAGGCATGATATTGGACAATTTCTATTAAGAAAATAAAGCCACTGAGTGAAAGTCTGGATCTGTGGGATTTACTAGTAAAATATTTAAACTCGAGGGGCACATGGGTGGCTCACTGGGTTAAGCCTCTGCCTTCTGCTTGGGTCATGATCTTAGGGTCCTGGGATCGAGCCCTGCATTGGGCTCTCTGCTCAGCAGGGAGCCTGCTTCCCCCCCTCTCTCCGGCTGCCTCTCTGCATACCTGTGATCTCTGTCAAATAAATAAATAAATAAATAAATAAATAAAATCTTTTTAAAAAAATACTTAAACTCGAGCCTCATTTTATATTTTATTATACTTGAGAATTCTACCAGCAAAATTCCTTGACTGTAAGGTCCATGTTGTGTTCCTATTAATTTTGCTCAAGTCTCATTTCTTGTTGTCCGGGAGACCCAACATTTGACTGAAATTATTGCAGAGGCACTTCTCTTTCTCCACTTTCCTGGAAGAGCTTTGACCCTGGTCTCTTGGAAGCCATGGCTGGGAAGTATGGGGGAACTATGAATTGAGCTGACGGAGTTCAGTAAAACAGGTGTTTACTGTGTGGCAGCCTGATTCAGACACCTACGCTAATCGAACTGGGAAAAGTAGGGGGTGTGCAGGAAGTCTCTTCCATTATTTGCCGGGTGAGTATGAGGTGCAAGCCCCAAGGTTAAGTGTCCCGCTGTTAGCCCAAGAGCACAGAGCAGAGAGGGCAGACGGAGGAGAAGGTGAAAATCTTCATGGTCAAAGTCCTTAAAATGGAAGCTTTCTTTTCTGTCCCCTCAGTCTTCACAACCTCTTGCCCTGCCAGCAACAAGCGCCCATAGGGCCTCTACTTCTCAGGGGCTTTCCAGAACAACTTTAAGGGCCTTGCCCAGGAGCAACCTGCTTTGGGCACTCACCCCAATAAGCAGAGTTGATGTGGGCTCAGGAATTCTCTTAATTAGTTTGTTTTTCTTATTACTGGCATTTTATTCATTTTCCTGGAGCAGGCAGCAAGAACTCTTTCGTTTATTCTTCCTGGTGATTGCCACCAAAAATGAGGTTACAGTTCCACTTTTGCCTTCAATTTGTGTCAAACACAAGCCCCAGCATTTTGTTATTGTTTTTGTCTTTAACCTTGTTTTCCCAAAATAGAATTTCTTCTTCCTTGGTATTATGACCCAGTGGGAGCTCCACAGCGGACAGTAAAAACTCCAGATCAGTGGATGGCTTAAGTGGAGTTCTAGTTCGCATTCATTCTCCCTGTCTGAAATTTGCATTTCCACTTATGCTTTTTCCCATTTGAATTTCATTTCCATCTATTTGTTTGCTAGTTGAATTTAGATTGGTGTTTAGTTTTGAATCATCTTTGAATTTGTCTTTTTATTTTTTTTGGCTCATAATTATCTTTTAGTTTATACTATTTTACTGCTGTTATGTTCTCAGCCATCCACGAAGTGGATTAGAAGAACTGTGTTCTAATTCAGCTCAGATCAGCGTGTGACCTTGCTCCCCAGCATGCATTACCTAATTTCATCATACAGGGGCTTAATAAACATGATGGTTCTTCCCTTTGCAATGTTCTAGTGTCCTATGAATTGGCTTTGTTTTTATTCACTCTTATTTCTATGTTCATATTTTTAGACCAATTCCCAAACTTACTTGGGAATACACTGTTAATATATAAGCCTAATGGTAATCAGGAATAAGTAAAATAATTCCCATCAAGTTAGGACTTTATAAATATTAATCTTTGTCAGTAATGAGAAATGTCTACATTTATTTATTTATTTATTTATTTTTTATAAATTTTTTTTAAACATATAATATATTTTTATCCCCAGGGGTACAGGCCTGTGAATTGCCAGGTTTACACATTTCACAGCACTCACCATAGCACATACCCTCCCCAATGTCCATAACCCCACCCCCCTCTCCCAACCCCCCTCCCCCCATCAACCCTCAGTTTGTTTTGTGAGATTAAGAGTCACTTATGGTTTGTCTCCCTCCCAATCCCATCTTGTTTCATTTACTCTTCTCCTACCCCCTTAACCCCCCATGTTGCATCTCTTCTCCCTCATATCAGGGAGATCATATGATAATTGTCTTTCTCCAATTGACTTACTTCGCTAAGCATGATACCCTCTAGTTCCATCCACGTCGTCGCAAATGGCAAGATTTCATTTCTTTTGATGGCTGCTTAGTATTCCATTATGTATATATACCACATCTTCTTTATCCATTCGTCTGTTGATGGACATCTAGGTTCTTTCCATAGTTTGGCTATTGTAGACATTGCTGCTATAAACATTCGGGTGCACGTGCCCCTTTGGATCACTACGTTTGTATCTTTAGGGTAAATACCCAGTAGTGCAATTGCTGGGTCATAGGGTAGTTCTATTTTCAACATTTTGAGGAACCTCCATGCTGTTTTCCAGAGTGGTTGCACGAGCTTGCATTCCCACCAAAAGTGTAGGAGGGTTCCCCTTTCTCCGCATCCTCGCCAGCATCTGTCATTTCCTGACTTGTTAATTTTAGCCATTCTGACTGGTGTGAGGTGATATCGCATTGTGGTTTTGATTTGTATTTCCCTGATGCCGAGTGATATGGAGCACTTTTTCATGTGTCTGTTGGCCATCTGGATGTCTTCTTTGCAGAAATGTCTGTTCATGTCCTCTGCCCATTTCTTGATTGGATTATTTGTTCTTTGGGTGATGAGTTTGCTAAGTTCTTTATAGATTTTGGACACTAGCCCTTTATCTGATATGTCGTTTGCAAATATCTTCTCCCATTCTGTCAGTTGTCTTTTGGTTTTGTTCACTGTTTCCTTTGCTGTGCAAAAGCTTTTGATCTTGATAAAATCCCAATAGTTCATTTTTGCCCTTGCTTCCCTTGCCTTTGGTGATGTTCCTAGGAAGATGTTGCCTATTTATTTATTTTTTAAAAAGATTATTTATTTGACAGAGAGAGAAATCACAAATAGGCAGAAGTAGGCAGAGAGGCAGGCAGAGAGAGGGGGAGAAGCAGGCTCCCTCCTGAGCAGAGAACCTGATGTGGGGCTCGATCCCAGGACCCTGGGATCATGACCTGAGTCAAAGTCAGAGTCTTAACCCACTGAGCCACCCAGGCGCCCTGAGAAATGTCTACATTTAAATAAGGGAAATGTCCACTCTGTTGGGGGTGGAGAACTGTCCCCCACTGAGAGGAATATGTGGAAATAGCCCCATTCCATAAGCTGCCTGATTATAAAATAGCACCAAGCTTGTCATCATGCTGCCCAGTCTTCAAGAGGACTGAGAAATGTTGGGAAAAGAGTCAGAAGGGACACATTTTTGTATAGGTCTTAAAAAAAAAAAAAAAAGCACGACTCTCATGTCTCCTGATTTTGTCCACCATGCAGACCCTCCTCTTTCCCATCCTGCACACCCCGTCTTCTATTGTCCTATTGCAAAACGTGTCAAACCCTGTGGTTCCAGAGACTTGGAGTGCTTCCCCTAGGGCAAGGGAAAATCCAGATGCAAAAACAACCCTCAAAATCCCTGTGATGATTAGGAGGTAGGGAGGGGATGAAGCATGGGGAAGGCTGGAAGGGAACATGCCAGCATCTTTCTCTCCTTTGTTTTTTTCTCAGGGTAGTGAGAGTGAGTAGTGGAACTAAGAAAGAGATGACTGGGGGTAGGTTAAGGGGGGCGTGGGCATGGGGGGCTGTACTGAACTATGCATTTTGCAAGCACTTTTCTGTTATCTCATGGGGGTAGGTCAGTGGCTCCAGAGCAATTTTATAGTCCTAGAACTTGGATTTCAGAGTGGTTAAACAAATTTCCCTAGAGTACACATGTGTAAAAGAAAGGGCAGAGCCACACCCAAATCCAAAAATCTGGTGTTGGAAAGCTCTCATGCCATAAAACATCTTCTCTTGGTTCATCTTTGATGCCTCAAGTTCTACTCTTTAATTTCCTTGGGAACTTAATGGATTTTTTCTTCTTCCTATAGGACATCTGCATTTCAATTCTTTAGGAAGCAGTACATCTCAGTGTGAATTAGTCAGTTGGCTCCTTCCCACCTGAGAGCAGCTTCCTACAGAAGGAGTTTTTCAGCATGCAGGGAAGGAGAGGGCTGGAGGGAGCCAGGCATGGTAGGTACTCACAGGCCATGCAAGAACCCAAACTCTTGAAGTGCTGATGACTTGGTAGTAGGGGTGTGGAGAGAGGTCCAGAGAAGGCGGCCCAGGAGACCAGTGGAAGAGAACGCAGGAAGAGGGCAGAAGGTCACTTTCCTTCTTTTTACTGGGCCAGCTAAGTAAGACCGCTCCAGTCCCCTTGTGGTGCCAGCATTCATTTGGTACAAAACACTGAATTCCTTGGAGCCATTACTTGAAGCCTCTGTGTTAGCAGCAGTCTGGGAACGGTTCAGCCAGAGGTGTGATATGCTCCCTGTAGACCCATAATTCTAGGAGCTGCATTGTTTCCTAATGGGATCACTGGTTCTGGACTCATAGTGCTGAAAGGGGCCCCTTTCAGCAGGGGGGAAACTTAGAAGTCCTACAATCAGCAACTGAGACCAACAGGGATAGGGACTTGCCCAAGGCCACACAGTGACTTAGCTTGGCCCAAAGTTGTTGCAATCAAGTACACCTGAAAAACCTTAATGGGAGAGGTTGGGAGGGAAGGTGGAAAACATTTTGTCAAGCATTAGATTATGACAAGTTCTTCTGAGAAGGTTTTCTATACTCCAGAAGTTTAAAAATGTGGTGACTGAAGGGGGCCTTGCAGATAGTTTTAAGCATTTTGGTCGTATTACTGACATTTGAGTATTTCCACTTGGCTTTTACTGTTTGGATGGTTAACAGCAGCAGCAGCAGCAGGAGCAGCAACAAACTCTTATGTAAAACTTATCTCTGAATGCCAAAGCAGTTTCTTTCTCTAAATATAGTATACAAAAAGAGGGAGGTGTTTACATAAAGTAGCTCTGTATTAATTTCCCTTTGTGCTTCCAGATCAGGTAAGGGTCCATGTGGTTCAGAGAAAGGCCCCGCTTGTTCTCCACTCACTCAGTACAAGATCAGGGAAGAATACTGGACCTGGCAATTAGGCCTCCTTCCTCTGAAGAGGTCAGGGCCCTCAAAACTCATCCATGAGTCCCCACAGTGAGGCAGGAAGGTGCCCTCAGGGTTCCCGTCAGTCGACTTCAAGTGCAGGAAGCAGCCCCTTCACCTCCGCAGCCCAGTTCTGGCTGGTGGTGGCCAGAACACCACCTCCCTGCCTCTCACACAAGGGAGGAATTTCCCCTTGATAGTTGCTGCTCTTGGGAATTTCATTTATCGGATTTTTTTTTTTTTCCTAAACAGCATTTTCTCCATTTAGTTCATAGGATGTTGATGGGTTTCTTTTCCTTTGGCTCCTACATGAGGGCCTACGCCTCCTCCTTCCCAGGACAGAGTCCAGCCCACCTGCATACTCTTCATAGGTCTCTGAGGCCAGAGGGTGAGTCCCTGTTGTTTTCCAAGTGCTCTACTTACATCTGTTCAATTCAGTAACGTTCACTGAGGGTGGACTCTGGGGTAGGTCTAGAGCTTATGACAATGGAAACATCTGCTTTCTGACCGCGCAGAACCTTGTAGACCAGTGAGTGAAACAGCTCTGTGGTAAGGAAGTGGGGTTGGGGAAAGAGGAGAGATGATGCCGATTCTGTTTCTCCCCAAACTGAGGTATTTCTTGGGCTTTTTGGGGCCAGAGAGAACTTCAAGGATTTCCAGTGTTCCCCAAGTGGAGCATCTGGAAATGTCCCTGTGTCCTTCCTACTCACTAGGCACCTGAACATATACTCTTTTGTGTTAATTGCTGCTGTGTCTCTTGAGTTCTTGCCTCAGGTGACACATCTTTTCAGGGCACTGCTACTGAATCCCATCTACCTTCCCCAGGGCTGTGGTGGAAGCAGGTGTTCCACAGGAACATGGCCAACATACCTGTGTTGGGGAAAATCAGGCAGCTGGGCTGGGAGTAGGATTCATGGACAGTAGAGGCCTCGGGGGCTTGACTGCCTTCCCTTGGTCCCCTTCTTTCCATTGTGTGGCTCTTGAGGATTGATTTGCTGCCAGACTTTGGGCCAACAGCTTCATGATGTGCTGTTCGAAATGTGCAGAGGACAGAGCCATAAACAGGGATGGTGTTGTGGAGTGTGCCTCCTCCCAGAGAGGAAAGAACATTGGACAGGGAGACCTGGGTGTGGACCTGAGGCCCTCCAGTGCTTATTCGCTTGAGTCTTCACATCCATAAAAGGGGATAATGACCTCTATGTCTTATTATTGTGAAGATTAAAAGTAAATGCATTTGATAAAATTGTTAACATTTGACTGTTGAAGGGATTTCCCAACTATGATCTAATTTGAACTTCATGGTAGGGCAAGCATTATCATTTCCATTTCACAGATGAAAAACTTGGAGGTGAGAGAGTGTGAATGCCCTACTAGAGATCATACTACAGTTAAGAGGTAGAGTTTAGCTGGACTTCAGCCACCATCTGTTACCATGTAAAAGGACAGCTGACACATCGTACAGTGTTATACAGGGTTTCAAGGTCCTTTCAGGTCCACCAAGTGCTGATGCTTCCTGGGGGAACATGTAAATGTCAAATGTTACCTCTATGAAATATCTAGGGCATAATTTTAAAGAAAATGTTGTAGTCAAGGAAGAAGTGAGCCTCTGGTAATCATGTGGGTCCAACTGCTTAACTGGCCATCACTTTGGGGTGACAATGGCAGATTATGAGGATTGTATAAGAACCATTGATAAGAATGTCTACCAGATGTGTTGGTAAGCTCTGGTGAGATAGTTTGACTACACTACAATGCCTGAAAGTGTTTGTAAGAATTGTGCTTCTGCATCTGACAGAATCTGCTTATATCTTCAGAAAACTTTGTTGTGAACAAATTTAAATTACTCTTTCATGTCTGATTTCAGATGCTGTTAAGTAGTGCATCTGAAAATAGGAATGTTGATTATAGTGTTTACAAGGAAATGGATGAAAATTCTATCGATAACTTAAAATCTGCCAGACTTAGGCTAAACCTAACATATCTAGTTAAAATAAGGGAAACACATTCCATCTTCAGCTTGATTAGCAAGCGGGTGTGGGGTGAGAATCGCAGGCTAAGCATGGAAAGGAAAAAGTTTTTCCAATAGGAAGGGAGGTTGCACAAGAATTGGGTGGTGGGTGATGACCCAGGGCAAAACCTGACAAAGTAGTTTGATCCTGTTGGGCAGAGAATGCAGAGGAGATAGGGGTCCATCAGTTGCCTTCAGCTCTACAGGCTACATCTCAGGGTGTTTCCTATGGAAGTTCCAGAAGAAAACCAATGTGGTCAGCTTAGGGGAATATGTGGTTTGTGTTGGAACACTGGACATACCACATTACTGGAAAGATGCACACTGGATAACCAGCAAAATAAAATGCAATTTTTCAAATGTTGGCAATGATAGGAGATTCAGTTCCAATGACCAGTTGTTTATTGACTGAATGCCAGTGCAAATCATAACAAATGCATTCTAACCATGACAGCCACAGGAAGGACACAAAGAATGCAGTGTCCCTGATTCCATGAAACAGCTCATTGGAATTTGTGAATTCTAGAACCTAGAATGGGAGGACTCTGACATCCTAGCCACATGACCAGCCAAGACAAAGAACCCTGGGAGGCTTGAGGCCACAAAGATCTGAGCATCTGTGGGTCTACCTCTCCAGGAGATCCCTCACCCATGTGAGGGTCACGTGTAAGGCATGGTTGATAGGATTATTGGATTGGAGGTTGACTCCCGACTATAGGTGGAATGTGCACAGAGGGAATCTGGTACCAGTCAGCCTGCTAAACCAGGTAAGTCCTTGGTGTCTGAGTAGTAATAGGATACTATTCCATGCTTTGGCAACAGGGATTGGGAAGACATTAGAATGTGGGGCTAAGAACACAGCTTTGGAGTTGAACAAATGTGGCTTTGAAGTTCAACTCTGCCATCAACTTTGGTTGGTGGTTTCATTTCTTAGAGCCTCAGTTTCTACATCTTTGTTGTAAGATAGGAGTGGTATTATAACTTTGTCAAACTACTGAAGGCACTAAATTACATAATGTGTACAGAGTGCCCAGCACTGTGCCTGCCACATGAGAACTTACCACATAGCAAAGCAGCACCTTGGCCACTGTAGCCTCATACGGGTGGTTAAGCAGGAAGCCGAGAAGGTCCTTTGACTTCAAGGTAGGTCTGATCCTAAACTTCTAGCAACCCTCCAAAGCTTCCTCTTAACGGTGTGGGGGTATGAAGAGGGGCACAGTCTAGTTCCCTGGCCATGCCAAAGTGCAAAATCTCCATTCCTACTCTTTTTCCCCAGATTCCGTCAAGGACACCAGAACTATGGGGATGGCACTGGTGCAAATGTCAGTAGAATTGAGATTGGCTCTGGCTCTGCAGCTTACCAGCTGGGTGTCCTTGAACAAGTCCTGTAATCTGATAAGGCCTGGGTTTCTTCATTCGCAAATTGGAGGCAAGCTTACTTGCTCTGTTTGCCCATCACTGGGTCAAGTCCAATGTCATTAGCCTGGCATTTAAGCTCCTTCCATAATATTCCCTGGTCTCATCTCATAAAATCCTCTTCATATCCACATAGCCCTACCAGGCCAAACCTTTCTTAGCATTTCCCTCATACCAGACAGAGCCTTCCTGCTCAATTCTTTGTGTATCTAAAACCTTTATATCTTTACAGCAGGTGCAGCATTTAGCACAGGGTCTTGAATAGATGATTATTTTATCAGTTAGGGCTAAGTTTACGTGTGACAAGAAAACTAAAATAAGAGTAGCCTAAAGAAGATAGAAATCAGGGTGCCTGGATGGCTCAGTGGGTTAAGCCACTGCCTTTGGCTCAGGTCATGATCTCAGGGTCCTGGGATCGAGTCCTTCATCAGGCTCTCTGCTCAGCAGGGAGCCTGCTTCCCTCTCTCTCTCTCTCTCTCTCTGCCTGCCTCTCTGTCTACTTGTGATCTCTCTCTGTCAAATAAATAAAAAAAAAAAGAAAGAAAGAAATCTAATCACTACAAAATTAAAAAAAAAAAAAGAAGATAGAAATAATTTCTCTCTTATGGCAAAGAGGTCCAACAGAAGATAACCCAGGGTTGGGATGGTGGTTCCAGGAGTCAGGGACCCAACTCCTTCTATCTTGCTGCTCCACCATTCTTAGCACATCACCTCATGGTCCACTATGGCTGCCAAGTTCCAGACATCTTTTTCACATTCAGCCTTCAGAAAGGAGAGGACAAAGAAGGTAAAGAGTGCATTCTGCCCCTTTAGAGAGGCTTTACGTGGATGCTATACATTATGCTTCTGCTCAAATCTTACCTGTTAGAACCTAGTCACATGATTATCTTAGCTACAAGGGAGGCTGGGGAATATAGTTTTTAACTGGACATATTGTAATTTCTAATAAATTGATAGGCAAGAGGGGAATAATGGTTATTGATATACTTATATAGCTGCAGTTACTTTAATAATTAAAAATATGAAAACTCACTACCTAGTTTAAAGCCTCATATAATATATAAAATTATGGTTACAAAAACGCTTACCTTGTTTGTAATGATATGGTATCCCTATCTTTAGGTTGTAAACAGCCCAATTCTTCCTCACCTCTGGTGGGAATGTGGTGATATGTTTATTAATGAATGATAACTCCAAGCTCTAAGTGAAGATAAACCTTTTTCTTACATTTTACCAATGACGAAACTGAACTTCAATGGCTAAGTGATTTGCCTGTGGTCATAGAGCTACTGAATGAAGGAGCCAGGATGAGAGCTTCAATTTCTGGACTCCCTCAAGGCTTTTTCCAGCTCCTCCTTGATGAGTGGCCCATTCAGCTTCTGAGGCCTTGAATTTTGTGGGTTTTCTTGCTCATCTGGCACCCCTGGCAGCAAATCTAGGTCACTGTGTTGTCAGCTGCACTCCTGTCAGCATGTAGTTCAAAGGGCTTTTAGTCTGGAAAAGGGAAATAGCAAGAAATAGAGGAACATTCTATTTAAATAATGAGGGCATTACCTCTTTCCCTCTGTCCCTAGAAAACACAGGTCCCTGAATCAGGCGCTGAAGGGAGATACAGAGAAGCATATAAAATGTTTATTGCCCTTGAAGATTTGGATGTATAGATTCTTTTCATTCATTTTTTAAAAAATTATTTCTTTAGCATCTATGAAAGGTAGACACTGCACCCAGCATTGGGTATGCAACAGTAAACTGTGCAGATACAGTTTCTGCTCTGAAATTGCTTATAGTCTACTGGGGGACAAAGACCAGTAAATAGGCAACTATAAAGTGGAATTAAAAGTATGGTGATAGGGAGGGGACAGGGAGCTCTGGGTAGGTCACCAAGACTGGGGTGTGTGTTGGGGGCTGGTAGGCATCAAGGTTCAGTGGAAGAATCGCTTCTCCGCCTTTTGGCTAAGATCAAGTGAAGGCTCAGCGGAAGAGAGAACATGGAACTAGAGACCTGAACTAAATACGTGTAGGTGCAGCAAGTGCTGTGGGAGAGTCATGGTGGGGGGGAAGGAAGAGAATTCCAGATGGAATGTCTAATAGCGTGTGTGTGTGAGGAGCAAAGAAGGGTTTATCATGACCAGAATGTGGCAGGCCTCAGTGATAATGGTGGAAGGGGTTGGGGGAGAGAAATATTAAGAAATATGACTGCAGAGGTGGAGAGAGACCTGTAAATGAAGGCCTTTGAAAAGACTGTTGGAAAGTTTATATTTTATCTTGAGGCTAGTGGGATAAAGGGCTTGAGGCAGATTTGTATTTTTTTTTTAAGATTTTATTTATTTGTCAGAGAGAGAGTGTGTACAAGCAGGGGGAGTGGCAGGCAGTGGGAGAAGTGGGCTTCTCGCTGAGCAGGGAGTCCGACAATGGAACTCAATCCCAGGACCCTGGGATCATGACCTGAGCCATGCTCAGGCAGATGCTTAACTGACTGAGCCACCAAGGCATCCTGAGGCAGATTTGTATTTTAGAAACAGTCCTCTGGGCTCAGGGTGAAGAATGAATTACAAGGGTTGGTCCTGATGGAGGAGACTTCTCAGGAGGCTGCTATAGTAATGGTGGCTTGAACCAGAGATTGACCCTGATAGGTAAAGAGAAGCTGACGGATTTAAGATAATTTTGAGAGGCACAAACAACAGGCTTTGATGATGAGCTGGAAGGAAGAAATGAGAAAGATGAAAGAAACCAATATTCATGAAGAAAAAAATTAAAAATACCAAAGACAGATGCTAAAAAAAACATAGAATAAGAGCTATCCAGAAAGAAAATGGTGGCACGACCATGTATTCTGAGGAAGGGATAATTTCTGTGGGCTAGAAAGATCTTGGAAGGCTTCCCAGAAAAGTTAGGATGGGTGCTGGGCCTTTTATATGGGTAGGATTTGAGTGACTGGAGAGGACATTCCAGGCTGCACAATGATGCAAGTAAGATTATTGAGATGGAACAGTGTATGATTTGTTTAGCAGATGGTTTGGTCATGGTTTTTTGGGGGAGAGATGCTGAGACCTGGTTCTCCATGGTATGCAACTAAAACTTGGTGAAGGAAGGAACTGGGGAAACAAATCCCATTCCCTTCCCAGAATGGTTCAGAATCCTTTGCGTACCCCAAGGCCACTTGTGTGGGAACCTCAAGAGGTCTATGAACCACTAGATAGCCCAGCATGACCAAAACCCCATAGATCCCAGTTTCCATCAGGAAAGAAAAACCCAAAAGTCTTCCTTGCCCAAAGGGAATGTTTTTATGTTTGTGAATCTTCTGCAGTGACCTGGGTCCTCATGCTGAGAGCTATTGCCCTCGAGTGTTGCTATCCTATTTCTAGGCCTCTGCAGAGGCCTGCCTGGCAGCTTATATTGTGAGGCCTGTGAACACATCAGGGAGACTCCCTGAACCCAACATTGTGGAAAATACAGCTGTATGAGTGTGTGCATGGGGCAGCCTCTCTGGTTCTGGGATGTAAACTCTTGCTGGACACCATCCCCTATCTGAGCATCCTGCACAATACCTCTAGGTACTGGCCCTAGCCTGTATGCTGATGGCATCTTGGTCCCACCTTCTCTGGCTCAAAACCCACTGGTGTCTCCTGCTTTGACCCAGCATTGGCCCTGGGTAAGGTAAATACTGATAACCTCTAACTGACGAGCAGCACCACTTAAAGTCCTAATGCTGTGCCGGACTCTTTACTATATCATCTCTAACACTCAGAAATCTCTTGCAAAGCACATGTTATTATTCCAGTTTTACCAAAGAATACACTGAGGGATATTAAAAGACTGTCCAAGCCCACTCAGCCTACCTGTCCTCTGTCCTGTATATCCTGCATGTGAGTCAAGGAAGTCCCTGAGATAACTGTGGCAGATATTACATTTTATCCTCACACCACCTTATCAAGATAAGTACTATTCTCTTTTTATAAATAAGAAAACTATAAATGAGACACAGCTGAAAAACTTTTCCCAAGGTCACAGAGCCAGGTAGTAGTAGAGGTAGGATCCAAGCTAACTCAGCCAGCAAAGCCTCCTTTCTCCACCTCCTCAGGTATCTAAGACAGGTGAGGGTTGAACCTCTTTTCCTGAATCAAGGTTCCAATGCCCAAGTAGAAAAACACAGTGATTCAGAAAAATAGTTATAGTGAGGTCATACACCCCAGTCTTGACCCACTCTTGTGTGATCCTTTTGAGGTTTTTATAGATGGGAAAACAAGAGGTCCAGAGTTGAACAAGGGCTTCATATGGCACCATGCTACCATTCTATTTTCTCAGTCCCTTCTGCCCACTCCATGCCACGTGGACATGGCCCCAGCTTGGCTGGTACCTATACCCTGCTCCTCCCCCTTCAGGCCCCAGCCTCCTGTTCAAAGGCCAAGACTACTCAGCTTTGATTCAGGTTGAATGAGTCATTAAGGATAAAACAAAGAAGAGAAGCCTACTCTCTTGCTAAATGAAATGAACCCACCCACCCTTTGACATCTTTTTGTTCTGAAATGATGATGGTAAGCAATGACTCAGAATTATCATACTCAAAGAGACTACTTTGTATTTTTCCTGAAAATGAAAGGACAATGTGTGAATAAATGAGATGAAATTGGCTCATGAAAGGAGGGAAGGATGACCTCCAGGAGCATCAATGCAGAGTGGAGGCTGAATGAATGTACAAGAATGGGAGGGAACAGCAATTCCTTGGAGGAGAGGAGAGCAGGGAGGAAGCCTGTCGGGGGTGGGGGGGGGGGGCGGTCAAGCAGCAAAGCCCTTCAAGGCCCCTCAGTGGCAAAACCTGAACAAGCAACCACCAATTCCTAAACCTACTTGACTCAAAGTCAAGCACATTCTCAAGCAGCTGGAAGTAGGGGAGGAAAGACATTTTCAAAAGAGCTTGTATCTAATATCAGAGAGATTCTCCATGCCAAGTAGCCTGGCTAGTGGCAGGAGGGACAGGGAGAGGGACAGAGAGTACTGGAGCCAACCTTTACACCATGTTTCTCTTGGGAGGAATGATCTAGTGGATCAAATGTACCACAGCTTGTCCTTAAAATGTGGGGTAACTGGCCTCTTGCCTAGTAGCTTCACATCTCAGATTGGCTCTGGGTATTGCCTAGGGCCTCTGGTTCCTGGTGGTGGGAAAAAAGGACAGAACTGGAAGCCAGAGATTTGGCACTTTCTCAAGCTTAGTACTAGATAGCCTGAGGTAAAACTCTCAACCTCTCTCAGACTGTTTCCTCTGAGGAAACAGGAGGAGACTGCTACAACCTACCGCAGAGGTTGGTGGTTGGGAGGATAAAATCAAATTATGCATGAAAGAGAACTGCTCTGCTTGCTTTAAGATGCTATACAAGTGGTAGTTAGATTTAACCTATTCTGACAAGACTTGACATCAAACTAGGAATCTGAGGCCATGGGGGCATTCCATTCCATTCCTTAGCCTCTGAGAAACATGATGAGATGGGAAATACATTTTCAGAGAGTGAAAAGTTTTCTGATGAGCTTCCTTTCCTTTGCAATGAATTCCAGGCCTCCCATGGTGTTCAAAGAGCTCTGTAGGAAGCTGCTGGGGAAAACCAACCTCCATTCTGGTTTCTATAAAACTTCATTTTTGGTTGTGTTCTGTGTCTCCATTTCAGTCAGTTGCACCATTACAAAGGGTGGAAAGACTTGGCAGGAAAGTAGTTTCTTGTTTCAGAGCATTAAGTTTTGATAATGTTATCATTTTGAACAGAAAAAGTTCACAGAATAGCTAATAATGGCTAATATGTAAGAGCTGGAAATAAATTAGAAAATCATGTAGTTCAACCCTAAGATTTTCTAGATGAGGACACGAGGCCCCGCGGGGAAACTGGTTTTCCCTGGGTCTCACACTTGAGCCTGTCCCTAGGAGTCTGAGTCCTATTCATGTGCTCCTTCCCTGACTCCAGGGTCAAAAACTCAAATGTCTTCAGGGCCTAAGAAGGGCACTGGTGGGTAAAATGATAGGGAATGGTGGGATGTTCAGTTTTCTTTAAGTTTATTCTGTTTGGGGTTTGCCGAGCTACTTGAATCTATAAACTTATATCTCCTGCCAAATTTGGGAAATCTTCAGCCATTAATTTTTTTCAACTATTTTCTAATCTCCCATTCTTTCTCCACTCCCTTAAGAACTACAATGACACAGATGTCAGACAATCTGATATTGTTCCACAGGTCCCTTTGGCTCTATTTATTATTTTTCAAACATTTCTCTCTATGTTCTGCAGATTGGATCATTTTTATTGATCTGTCTTCCAGTCTACTGACTCTTCCCTTTGTCATTTGCATTCTGTTATTGAGCCCATCTAGTGAATTTTTTTAATTTCAGATGTTGTATTTCTTAGTTCTACAATTTCCATTTCAAAAAAGTTTCTATTTCAAATCTATTGACAATGTCTTTCTATACATTTCAAGAGTGTTTACTTTAACATCATGAAGAATGATTGTAACAATTGGTTTAAAATCTTTTTTCTTATAATTTCAACCTTGTCTTACCTTTTCCTTTGAGAATTGGTCAGATTTTCCTGGTTCTTAGCACATTGGGTAATTTTGGATTATATCTTAGGTATTTTATATGGAGTGTTATGTAACTCTGGGTCCTGTGAAAAATCAGAGCATGTTGATTTTTTTGTTTTGTTTCATTTTAGCATTTAAGCAAACCAGTTAAGTGCAGACTGCAGTTCTCTCACCTTCTGTGTGCAGAGGTTCCACTCTCAGTTCAGGTTCCAAAGACTATGCTGTGCTTTTGGGTGTATTCCACACATGCAGAGTTTGGAGGTAAAGCCCAGAACTTATGCTGGTTCATACATGGAATCCCTTTCTCCCATTCTTTCCTCTCCAGGATTTCCCTCACATTCTTCAGCTCCTAGAATCACCTTTTGCTGGTCTCCTGACCAGCAAGATGGGGCTCTTTCTCAGATAGAGCCAATAATGACATCACAGAGTTTCATTCTACTAGGCCTGCCCTCTGGATAAAATGGCAAGAGGGCGTTTTAGCAGAGGTCCTTTTTCTACATCCTTCTATCCAGAGGTACAGATTTTTCTCTCAGGGATTTTAGGTGCTCAGGCTGTTGCTATGGCGGTGGCAGTGTACTTTGGAAGCTGCATCTGGCTTTGAGACTGAGTTGAGAGAGAAAATATATGAGAACAAGAATTTTCCCCACACACTCTGGCTTGCAAGGGCCCCCTTTCCAGGTCATTTGTCCAGAAAGATGGGCTGCTTTTTATAGTTGTTGCTGTCTATGACTGCTATGCAGTTTCATGAATTGGCTCACCCTCAGGTCAAAGTCAGGAGAAAAATTCTAAGAAACTCACTGCCACCATATTGGTCATAAATTGAGTTTTTCTTTCTTGCCCCAGTCCACTTGCTTTTATTTACTTTTCAGAGTCCTTAATTAATTGCTTTGTGTGTTTGTATTTTGTTCAGTGTTTAGTTGTCGATCAGTGTGAGAGAGTACAATGTCCCTCCTCCATTTGGTTGGACCTGGAAGTCTAGCCACATACTTGGAATCCATCTCTTTTACTTTTAGTTGGTGCTGCCCTAGGACTTACTGGAAGAGGCCCACTGATAGAAACTGTTGTATTTAGGAATCCTATAACCCCTGGTCTGGTGGTGCCAAGTCCCAGGAGTCTATGCCTCCAAGTGTTCTGCCTTATTTGGGTTGATACTTGATATAGATGTTCATTCAACAAAGGTGTATTGAATGTCCCTATGTGCTATATCTTGGAAATACAAAAATGGCTTAAACATCATCCCTGACCTTAATGAGCTCACAATTCAGTGAAATAGCAGAAATTCAGACTAGAAATTTGGGATCCAAGTTTGAAATCTTTCTTAAGGTCTCTCATGTCCCTCGGAACTACAACATATTGTTAGAGAGCATTTCCCAGCCTGATTCTGGGGCTTTCCCTTTCTAGAAAACAACTATTGAAGGATTGTCTCTCTCTTCTGATGAAAACCAATAGCAAATCACTTTCACAAAACAGTATATAAGGTACTACTTTAAGTTTTATGAATCCTACAAAATGCCAAGATTACTCCATGTAATAGTCTTCTTGCCTAATAAATGTAGTCTTAGAGAATACAATCAGGTTTGGGGCTCCAGAACTCAAAAGGGAAATGAAGACATCAGAGGGTGTCCAGAGTAGCATTTGAAGTGGAAAAAGGATGAAATCTTATATTAAAATAAACAAGAGTGGGAGAAGCTGAGGCCATTTGCCAAGGACAAAATTCTTCATAAGGAAGATTAACTACTCCCCCCATGCCATCTCTGCTATCTTTTCTCTTTGAAAGCACTTACCTTCTCTTTTTACAACAAAGTAATGCCAGTGTGTTCAATCTGGGAAAGAGGATAAAAAGCAGGAGAAAGAATAGGGGTCAGCTGTTTAGCTAGCACAAGTAGATGCCATGCATCACATCAACAAGAGTGTTCTATGTATTAGTTAACTTACCATTGTCACAACAATCCAGCATGCTTTTGTGATAAGCTTTGTGATTCCTACATGGTCCACAGGGAGACAAACTCAAGGGTGATGCGATTTTCTCAGGATCCTAACAAGGAAAATGTAGACTGGAACCTAGGTATCCCGAGTACAGGTTCTATTTTCTCCACTGCACCAGCCTTTAGACTTTGGGGTCTGAAAGTTTCCCTTCTCACACCACTAGAGCCACAGAGGTTTTCTGTGTGACATATGGGTCATTCTGAGGAGTACGGGGAAGAGATACCAATAGTGGGATCTGAGTCTCACAAGAGAGAAAGAAGTACACTGGGAAGCCAGATTGCAAGTTCCCCAGACCTGTATCTCCTTGGAGTATAATTCAGGCAAGTGCATATTTCCCTCTCTCAAAAATAAAAAAGGTCAGTTTCTGACCATGAGACAAAGGAAGGAAAGGTGAGGTAAGGGTGGCATCATTTTCCAGGACCTCTTCTTCTGACCAGGAAAGTGATTTGGGGATGGAGGAGGGATTGCTTAGTGAGGAGTAGCAGCAGCAGGACGGTGGAATCATCCCTAGTTCCCACTGAAGTTCTCAATGAGTCATGAGCTGATTCTCTAAAAATGTCACTGTGAGCTCACATACAATTATATTTCTCTGCAAGGAGAAAGGAATGTTGCCTGAGACCACTGGTCGCCACCAAACAAGCTGGATGTTGACCAAAATCTTTGAAGGTTTGTGACATCAATAAATTCCCTAGAGAAGTAACACATCTTTTGCATTTTTCTGTATATTATATTTTGAATGTCATCTTTCTGTCTGCTTTCCCCCTGCCATGGTTGGGTCCTTATCACTTTTGCCATAAACTCCCAATAGGCTCTCTGCCACCAATCCAAACAAACACAACTCGCCATAGATCTTCAAGAAACATTTGCTTGTTGGGTCCAGAAGACTTCAGTGGCTTTCCACTGTACATAGGAAAAGCCTAGACTCAGTAATATTTTCCAAACATCTCCCCTACTTCCTTTTACATGAATCCTACCTTCAATCTAACTGATTTACTTATTGCTACACAAATATGCCTAGACTCTTCCAACCTTCCCAACTTTTCCCTGCCTTATGCCAACCCTCCCCTTTTCAGTCCTCACCACTGATGGGAGATCACTCCTCCTTCAAAGATGGGCTGGTCACCTAGACTCTAGGCAATTCTTCCTTCCCCTGCAATTATACCTTTGATTATCTGGACTCCTTCTGCCACGTTTAATCATCCTGTATTGTTAATTGTCTTTAGATGTCTGTAATTTCCTTCCACCTATGGATGTGACAGTACAATGCCATATTTTTCTCACAGAATAGGCACTTGATATTCTATTGCAAAATTTACTAGAGCTTTAAAATTCCATAGGAAGATAACTTTGTCATTAAAAATGGTTTACTATTTTCAGTGAAGACTTAGGGTTCTTGAGATGGCAGAAGAAAAAGAGATGAAGGGATTTCTTTTTAAAAATTATTTGTCCTTCTTATGTATATTATATAACTGCTGATTATTTCCAGTGTTAAATAGTCCCTCTGGACTTTCTAAAATGATTCAAACTTTGAAATGATTCACCAGTGTGACAAAGAAGAAAATCAAATATTGGCTCCTTTGAAGGGAAAAATAAACTGGCTACACTTTTTTTCAATATTTTGAAAGAATTAAAATGCACCACAAAATGCAAGAATACGCTTTTGCATCTTTGGTGGCAAGTAACAACATGAAAAAGTGCTAGGAAACAACTAAATTTCAGGGAAGAAACTTGCCAAGTTTCATAGTACAAAAATTATGTATTTGCCTTTGAATGAAACACATTTTTAACATCTCCCCAGGATATAAACATCATCTCCTTTCCACTGGTCTCTTCTTGGGCAAGAAAAGTCATGGAGCCGAAGCCAGCACCACTCACCTGAGCATTCCTCTTGAGAAGGAAAGTCTCTCGGGTTTTGTTCCTATCACAGGGATCCTTAGGAAGTAGGCAGGGCTTTTTTGCCTGACTTTATACTTCAGCACCTCTCACTGACTGACCAGCTGACCAGAATGTTTTTTGTTCCCCAGTTTCTCTACGGAAACTAGGGCTCTAGATCTTACCTCCTCCTCTGTCTTCACCATTTATTCTTTCTTTACCCACTGAACTAGTTTTCTGTTGCCTCATAACAAATTACCACCAACTTAGAGGCTTAAGACGCATAAATTTAGGGGTGCCTGGGTGGTTCAGTGGGTTAAGCCTCTGCCTTCGGCTCAGGTTATGATCTCAGGGTCCTGGGATTGAGCACTGCATTGGGCTTTCTGCTCAGTGGGGAGCCTGCTTCCCCCTCTCTCGCTGCCTGCCTCTCTACCTTCTTGTGATCTCTCCGTCAAATAAAATCTTAAAAAAAAAAAAAAAGACAGCATAAATTTATTATCCCACGTGGGCACAGGTACAGGATAGCTGCTCAGGGTCTCCTCAGGCTGGAATCAAGGTGTTGGCCAAGGTTGCTATCTCACTTGAGGCTTAGGGTTTTCTTCAAGCTCACTGCTTGTTCAATTCATTTCCAACTCCTAGAGGCCACATGCTCTTCCTAGCCATGTGGTTTTCTCCACAACATGGCAGATTTTTCCTCAAAGTCAACAGGAGAGCCTATATTCTGCTTGGAATCACTGACTTCTGGTAAGACCTATACACTTTTAGATCACTTGCTTAGTTCAGGCCCAGGATAATTATCCTTTTATTTAAAGTCAATTGATTAGGGACTTTGATTCTATCTATATAAACCCCCTTTACCGTATAAGGTAACATAATCACAGGTGTGAAATTACATCTTCTTAAGTCCTGCTCACTGTCCTGGGGAGAGGATTCTACAGGGGGTTGGAATCTTGGGGAGCTGAATTCCACCTACTATAGAATTACAGTGGAATTATAATTCCACCAACTATATCTACCCCCCCCCATGTTCTCAGTCCATGGGGCTCAAGTCTTCCAATTAACAATTCAGCAGAATAGGTCCCAGGTAAGTCCCTTCATCATTCCTGAGCCTTTTCTCTTGAAGTAGCTTCCTGGTTCTTCTCTCTGGGTCTGCACCTCCAGATCCTCTCCCATTGACCCCTCCCCAATATACCTGAAGAATTAATGCAAGTGTCCCCTCCTTTGTGACCCTCTTCCCTTATTTATTTCCCACCCTCTTCCACCAAGCAAAATTAGGAGCTTTCTCTGCTCCCTAACACCCTGTATAAGCCTCTGGGCCAATAGTCATCTGCTTTACTGTCACCTTGGCATAGCTGCCTCTCCTTTTGGTTCTTAAGTGTCTTTAGGGAAGGGATCTATCATGTCAATTTTTATCATATCAGAGCAAAAGTGCAGTAAAAGGCACATACTAGGTGCTTTGTAAAGGTTGGAGAAAGAATGGAAAGCCTAACAACAGTCCAGCAGAAAGTATGTGGGGACAGGGGACATTGTCAGCTGGCTCAGAGCATGGGGGTGTGAAGACAACAGTGGAGGGCAGTGAGCAGCACCCAGTGCTTCATGTGTCAAGTTCATAGTGTCTGACTTTGGTTTTGAGACATTCTGAAGCATATGACTATGTTATCCATTCATCCCTGCTAGCTGAATTTTTCCTAGACATATAACATAGGCAATGACCTTATGGTTTTCTCAGGAATCTTCCAAAACCCAAAAGAGTTTTTGGGCTGAAGAGTTGGTACTCACAGGTGATGTTCTACATTGAAAGGAAGAAAAGCAGGCACTTGGAGTAGTACACTATTTTTTTTTTAATTTTATTTGACAGAGAGAGAGAGAGCACAAGCAGTGGGAGCAGCAGAGGGAGAGAGAGAACAGGCTCCCCGCTGAACAGCCCAATGCAGGGACTCAATCTCAAGATCCTGGAATCATGACTTGAGCAGAAGGCAGACACTTAACTCAATGAGCCACCCAGGTACCCCATAAACTATTTTGAATTAAAATCCTAAAGCTTAAGTTACAGAGTTCTTTGCATTTATCTTCTTAAAAATAAACTTTAGGGGCTCCTGGGTGGCTCAGTTGGTTAAGCATCCAATTCTTACATTTGGCTCAGGTCACAATCTCACAGGTTGTGAGATAGAAACCCACCTGGGGCTCCATGCTCAGGAGGGAGTCGGCTTGATGACTCTCCCCACTGCCCCTCCCCCCACTTGTGTGCACTCTCTCTCTAAAATAAATAAATCTTTACAAATAAATTCTAAAAACCTGAATATTTTGCCGAGAATTTTCTCTTAAAGGAGACACAGAAGAAATGCCATGTCACTGAGAATTTCACAGCTTATGGTTATCTTACAAGACTTTCTAAGAGTGGTAACTCCATCTCCAATCTACTTTTCTCTCTTAAAGAAACACAAATTTAACTCTAGAAGTAACATTTGGAAAATGTGGAAAATGTAAAGGAAATAAACAGTCTTCATAATCTGACCACCCCTTGAAAACTACTATTAATATGATTTGGTTTGAAAAAAATAAAAGGAGAGTTTTACTCCTGGAAAGGACCGCTGTCTCTATTCAATACTTCGCAGCAAACGTTAACCTTAGTGATGCTGGGTGGAAGAAACACAAGTCATGTAAAGGTGATTTTATTTGGCAAGATTTACTTCCTGGCTAGCACCTAAAGGGAGAAGAACAAGGAGAAAGCATTGGTTTCCATAAACCCCTAAGACAAGGAATGCACTAAATGCACTGTGCAAATCCAGCACCAAGGAGAGCGCCAAGTGGGACTTTCGACTCAATTTTATGGACAGTTGCATATGTCTTCCAACCCAGAAAAACAGCAAAAACGTTATTTTTTAAATCATTAAGTAAATACAATGTCAATATTTAATTTAAGCCAAGCTGTCTTTAGAACACACTTAGGGTTTCTAATAAGTTCTCCATCTTCCATCCTATATTTTTTCTACCTGACCTCACATTTCTGGACTTTTCTGTTACAGAGCACAAAGGCACTAAAAGCACTATCTATCACCACTATCACCCTCTCTATCCCCAACTTTTTCATTTGAACATGAATGCTGAACCCTGCTCTTTCCTTTGCATTTGTTGCTTTGCAGGATCCATGAATTGCCTATGACCCTGGGCCCTACTTATCTACTCACCACCTGGGATCTTTAGGCTCCTAGGGGACATTTCCTTTTACTGACCTATCAACAACTCAAAGTTGAATTTGTCATCAGGTCTCTCTTCAACGCAGACCCTCTCTCCCCTCTCGTTTCCGCCTATCTAACCAACTCCATTTGTCAGTCTTTCAGGAGGATCCTCTCTTCAGTCACTGGCCATTCCCTGTGCATACATAACCTGCTGGTTTTTACCTCCTTATCTTTGTCCAGACTGTTTCCACCACCAGGGAAGCAGAGGTTTCAATATCTCCATTGACACTTCAGAAATTCTAACAAAATTTATCTACATCTATACCTGGCACCTCCAAGCATTCATGTGTTTATACTGGGCTATGTGTCTATGTTGCTTATGTTCTTGACTTATTAGTACTGACATTAATGATTATAACTTATTTAAGGGCTACTCTGTGCTGGAAGATCTTTTTAAAAGAAACATAGGCAGAAAGAGAAGAAAAGTAGCTCAGAATACTAAACGGCTATGACTCGACAAGTATCAAGAAGTAGCTCTCCCAATCCCCCAAATTCTTTCCTTGCCCAACCTGTCATGCCTAAATCCTCTAATAAGAGGGCATGTCATTGGGAACTAAAGGTTTTCACCCTCCCCTCCTTCAGCACTCCCCCAACCCCATCCCATCCCACCCCTACTGTTGAGTGCAAAGACTTCTGGGAGCAGTAACATTCTAAGCTGTTAACAGCTAAAGCCTTCACAGAGGATTCTCCTCACAGTGACAGTTAGCTAAAGATAGTGAATGGGAGCGGTCCTTCAGGAATTGATTGGGAGTGAGAATGCAAGAGGAAAGGAAATAACCAGCTTTATGAAGAGGTAGACCCCAGGTGCATGTTCCTCCTAACCTACTGAGAGAGTGTGTTGTGCCATGTTTAGAGCCTCACTCCTTCCTCAGCCATTCCTGCATGCCTCCAAGAGTGATCACTGGGCTCAGCCCCACAGGGGACCCAGAGATGAATCAGACATGGATCCTGCCCTCGAGGAGCTCACTGTCTAGTGGTAGAAAAGTGCCAAGTACCATAGCAAAGGCAATTCCAAGGGCCATAGGGCTTCAGAAGAGAGAAAGATGCAGGCTGGTCCTCAAGAAAGGCCTGCTAGAAGAGGTTGCATTTGAGCTGGACTTAGGAAGGTGACAGGGAACTTTCCACAGGCAGAGATTGGAGGTGGTGCTAGTTATGGTGATGGACACCTTCAGTCCAAGACTGTGATCTGTAGGGGGGGGTAGGTAGTTGGAGAAAGGTGGGAAAAAGCCCAAGGAGACTCTGGGTGTTTTCTCCAGTAAGGACACCAGGAATGACACTTTACCTGCTTTAACATTTTGCCCAATGTTGTCCAGATGAAAATAGGTAATTATTTATTTATAGGGAGTAATGGCTAAAAGTTGAGAACTAGGCTGGTACAACAAGTGCTCTCTGAGAGTGGTTATGTTGATCCTCAGTCCCATTATTCTATGAGTCTGTGTTTGGAGGGAGAGCCAGTGATACACCTCTGGGCCTAGGCAAGGTCTCTTAGTGACTGCCCTCAAGCAAGTAATGATGCTTCACAGTAGAATGGGAGACGGGACCCCAAAGAGTGAATATGATCAGAACAGTTCACTTTAATTTGCCAGAGTATCAGGTTGATGTTTAGTTCATGTCTGCCAATAGAAACAGTATGGGTACATGTTTTGAAGAGTGTAGGCAGAAATGAGAAAGAGGAGGACTGGAGTTGACATGGGTAGAGACGAGTTGGTAATAAATTGCTTGATGAGAACCAAAAAAAAAAAGGTCAAGAAGGGACAACTGAATGATAAGATAAAAGGGGAAACTTATTTAAGAAGTCCACACTTAAATATTTAATTTAATTCAGTTCTTTTTTTTTTCCCTTTGTTGCTGTTTTAGAATTTTAGCTCTACCATTTTGTAGAGACTACAGAGGGATCTTGTGAAAATTTTTCTTTGGCAGGGAAATCATTACCCAAAACATTACTCCTTTAAAAATGTTTGTACAACCTCCAAGAACAATTTTTAATCTTTCATGGCATAATACCCTTTGGACTTTTGTTTTTAAGCCCAGATATAAACAGTATTTCCCCAGGATTCTAGTCATTCCCAGTGAGCTGAATTTAGTCAGCAGTAACCATAGCCTTGGAAGAAAAATCAACCCAATGATACGTGATAGAAGAGAAGTTGGCAGATAAATTAGGTCTAGTCAACCAAAGAATGAAGAGCACAAGACTCAGACCTGAGAGAGTAGTAGCATACCTTGGATGGTGGCATTAAAAAAAAAAAAAAAAAAGAAGAAGGCATAGTGGGTTAGTCAGAGAAGGGTCAGCATGCAGACCTATGGTTCCTGATCCTAAGAATCCTCTGGTGGGAGGAGGAGACATTCATTTTCTGCTTGATCTTTTATACACATGGCTGGGGGGTGGGGAGGATCCTTGACCTTAGAGGTGTAGCCCTACCATCCAGCATGAGGTGAACCCTGCTTCTGGTCAACCCAGGATCTAAAAGGCTAAACTGACCTAATTTGGAAAGGAAACTTTGTGCCCTCTAAGTTTTATGCTTGATGTCTACCATTGTTGGGCAAGAACTATCATACAATAGTGCAGATTATCTCAGTATCATCAGAGACTGGGAGGCAAATGACAAAGGGCAACATGGCCAACTCGACTACTTGGAGTCAGATTGGCAATTTGCCAAGTGTGAGAAATTGCCTTTGGGGATATGCCCACATGAATTTTTTCAGCCTCTAAACTCAGTCTTTCTAGCCTTTGCCTCCTGTAAGTTACCTTAAAAGTCCAATTTTTCTATACCCATTCTATACCCAACCCAAGCAAATTAACCCTTACTGTGGCAGGTCCCTTTGGATCTGATTTCTCTTCTGACAGTTTCCCCCTGGTCTAATTGAATTATCTCACCTAGGGAGGTGATTTCCTTTCTTAGCTTTCTGTTCACTTCTCTTCGCCTCTTTCTCCTTCCTGCCATTTCTCTGATCACACTTTGCTGGCCTTCAGTCTTACTGGTGTCCAATTTGTCCCCTACAATTGTTTTCTCTTTCTGGGGTTGATGATTTTCTTAAGGGAAATGTTCTTGTTGTGCTTTTAAACAAACAAAAAAAACCCCACAATAGTTGCACTAACAGGGAACTTCAATCATTTGATACACTAAAAAGGCACTGAAGAGGAATGTAATGTGGTAGAAATACTCTTCATTGAAGGAGGGAAAAGCAGCAGGAGCTGGTTTCCAGTGTAGGGCTAGAGGAGGAGCTGGGGGGTGGTACTGCTCAGACTCCACAAGTGGCACAGGAGGTCCAGAGCTTCAAGCCTCACAGCTGTGGTGGAAACAGGCTCTGTAGGGTTTTATTCTTGAAAGTCTCTATTAGCAGAGTGAAATTGGCTCCTTAATGCTGTCACATGTGACTCAAACCTCTTTCTAGTGCACCTGATCATTTGCTTCAGAGATGTTTTCCTATGAAAAGAGCTGAAAAGCACCATAGTGATTTCTAGAGAGTCTTAGCTCTGAAAGATAAGCTAATAGGCTGTTTGTGGCCCTTCTGGTTAGTTGTGGTTTGGGGTACAAGCATAGAACACTCAGTAACTTATGTAGAAAAATGTTGGAAGACTCCAAAGAAGCATAGACAGGGAGAGAGTCAGCTGAGTTTAGATCATAGAGTTTCCTTTTAAAGACTACTTAGGGGTTAATTCCCTCTCAAAACCGTCTGAATTTCCACAAAGAAATGGGTTTAAAGAGTTGCTCAAACTGGGCTCAGTACTCTTCAGAGGGCTAACTGACACACTCAAAGAGCATCTTTGTGGTGGCGTAGTCCCTCTTGCCTCATCGGCTGCTCTTCCACTCTCCCTGCTGCTCAGATTGGCTCTGCAGTCTATTGCCTTCACACAGAAGCAGCTGCATAACCGTAGGCCCTCCCATCTCTACTT
Source organism: Enhydra lutris kenyoni (assembly GCF_002288905.1). Taxonomy (NCBI): domain Eukaryota; kingdom Metazoa; phylum Chordata; class Mammalia; order Carnivora; family Mustelidae; genus Enhydra; species Enhydra lutris. Next base: position 19,068,280 of record NW_019154088.1, on the reverse strand, counting down.
CTGCCGATGAAATTCTACCTGTCCTCTGGCCCAGCTCAAACGTCACCTCCTCTGCAGAACCTTCCAAGAGTGTCCCTTTGGAAGTAAACATTTCCTTCTCTGGGCTCAACAAACATTTGGGCAGTCCCCTAGACCCTAAAACCTGGACAGTATGTTAGCAAAGGTCTTTTCTCCCTCACCTAGGCTGTAAACTATCAAAGAAAGGAGGATTATTGAGCCCCAACAACAACATGATAAAGCTGGGAAAGTTGGGACTTATTTTTCAGCCATTAAATTCCTATAAAGGGCCTTCTTGCTCTCTCTCTCTGTGGGGAAGTACCTAAAAGAGTTCCTCATGGCCTTGTCTTTGCAAAGGCATAGTCAGGTCTGCAGAAGAAGGATCTGAGCAGCTGTGGCAAGGAAACCCTGACCACATGACCCATCTTTTTCATTCTCCAGCTGACCTGATCAAAGGCCATTTTGGAAACAGCTCTGTTCTAAGAGCCACTAAGAGTCTTTGGGGCAGGAGTGGAGGAGGAAGGACAAATGTCAGAATTCTTGGATGATCCTGTGTAGCAGCAACTGGCCAACAGGGGGATGAGAATGGGTGACAGAGCCTTTCACCTTTAGGGTCAGCAGCATGCTGGGCTGCAGGGCCAAGAGGCCAGAACATCTGTCAGCTGGGCAGCGGCTACTGTGAATGAATTGCCTTTGTCTTGTTGGGGGCGGGGATGAGTGTGTGTTTATTTGCTCAACAGAAAGCCATGTAAACCAGGGATCAAAAGGAAGCCCTGGTGATGGCAAGAAGCCCAGTTGCCATCAGACAGCAGATGCCACCAACAATGGAAAAGAATACATGGGAGACTCAGTAGCAAGGGTCCTCTGTTCTGGCAGAGGCCCCTTGCCTCTCTAAGAAACTTTCTGAGGCAGAGGACTGAGGGATCAGAAAGTGCCTTTGTTGGCTCCAAGAAACCCTAAAGCGATGAAGCTGGCCAATGGGGGCCAGCCACCTTCTTTCTTAGCTTCCCATTAACCATGTGAACAAGCTTACATTTGCAGTCAGCTCAGAACTTTTCTAATTTAAGAAAAATAGTAATCCATTATCCTAGGGATGATTCTTTGCCCCCAAACCAGTTCCTTTTTCTCACTTTCTCAGCAACAGCTAAAGTGAGATAATGATCATTAGTACTTGAACAATTTCTGAGTCAACATACTAACCATGCTAAGAGTTACTGAGAAAGCAAGGGTTCAGGGTTTTAGAAGCAAATGATGCATAAGATGGGCATGGAAGGAAATGTTCTGGACCACTGTTCAATAAAGGAATCCCTTGAATTTCATCATAGAAATGGCAGAGCTGGAAGAGTCCTTAGAAACCATCTATTCCGTTTTTCCCCTCCCTAGCTAGGCATCTGCTTCCTTTCTACTAATGAGAAAGTAAAGTGGATGGTAGTCAGGGATGAGACACTGTGTCAGGAGATGAGCCAGAGTGAGAAGCTACGTCTTCCTGATTCCCGCCTGATCTTTCCACAAAGACAGAATGTTTCTGGATTCTTTTATGTTAATTTCAATGATACATATCAACTTTTAAAAACACATGGCTCATGACACATCTCCAACTAAACACCTTATCATAGTATGCACTATGAAGTAGTTATATCACTATTTTTAATCATCACCCAAGGTCAGAAATGGTAATGAAATGTCAGTGTATTTTGTTAACATAACAATTGAAACAGTTACACTTAATTTTTCATGGCATAGGCTCCATAAGAGTTTGAATTACTCTATAGGTTCTAAAAATGATAAATAAGCCAAAAATGCAAAGTAACTTTAATGTCATTATGGCATTAAATCTCAGCTTATAGTCAGTGGACAGATAACCTTATATTATACCATCATCTGGGGTATAACCCAAATCAGTAAGGAAGGACCATTTGATTCTGTGCTATCCCAAACAGCAGCTGCATCCCAGCTGGTGGGTCCTCCCTGTCTCTTATGCAGTTCTCCTCTACAGCTCCTGCTTTGCTCTCTGAGGTCAGTTCTATGACTAGAGGCAAGGAGCTTAGAAGATTCTTCCTCTCCCTTGAAATCATTCTTCAAGGCCAGCTCAAATGTCTTCTCTGTGAAACTTTCCTGGGTTCCCCCATCCCCATTTCCCAGAGTGACCCAAATCATCCCCTGTTCTCATGCTCCCCTGCGACCCTTACATAATGTCCCTTATAGTCATAGCATAAGGTGACTCTGATAGGTCTCCACCAGCCCTAGATGCATTCTTGTTTGTAATTCCTGGTCTTTCAGTCTCAAAGGCTACCATGAAAATGTTTAGTGCTAATTGGTAAAACTGGGATTCCCACAAGGTCTGTTTCACCAGAAACAAGATGCCACTCCTGGGGTGGGCAATGAACAGGGAGATAAGAGAAGGGAGCTGTCAAGAGGAGCCATTTGCAGGAAAGCCTTGTTGAAATCGTGGAGGTTGAGGTGGACTATGAAAGCCTGGGCCTTGGAACTGACCTCTGAGTCATAGAGAGAAGCCCTTCTGGGAGGGTACTAAGGGGTTGCAGCAAGAGTTCTGAGTGATACAATCAGGAAGGCATTAAACATTTGAGGCAACAGCCATTATTATAAAGGAGAAAATGTCTCTCTACTCTATGTACCGGCCCATAGGCCAAGCTTGCTGGGCCAAGGCTGCTACTGTTTGGCTTGAGGCTTGCCTATGAGGAATGATCCTGAGCCAGGAGCAAGTAGAGATGGGAGAGGGACTCTTGGGGATTTGGAGCCTGGGCCTCTCTCATCTTGGCTCTGCTGCTGGTTGGTTGTGTGGCTTCGGGCACGGGGCCTCAGACAGACTAATCCAGAAGAGATGACAAAAAGGAGTTCTAAAGTTCCTTCCAGGCCTAAAGGTCTGGGATCTTAGGACTGCATGACCTGGATGTCTACCACTACCACAAACCTGTTCATTGGTGTCTCTGGAGGGAGGTGTACACAAAAGTCATCACCTGGTCCTTTTGGAAATCACTGAGTCAAAAAGACTTTGTTTCCCACTCATCTTTAAGGTGATCCTCAAAGGAAGTAATTCTCAATTCAACTGATACACTGGCATGAGGTTGTAAGTCCTAACCAGGGAGATGAAACCAGAAATGCCTTTTCTTGGGTTCCCCAAAATGGTTCATTTAAAATAACCATTTTCTAAAACTCTATTTTAGAGGCATATAAACTTTCATTTCAGAACAATTACTCTCAATAATTTATTTCACAAACAGGAACATAAAAAATAAGTGGTGGTGGTGGCAGAAGGAGGACTCACAAGGAATAGCATTGTTTTCTTTTGCTAAGTAAAGACATGGAGGGAAAAATCAAACTCTGATCTACTATCATCATTTCGTGTTCAGCAAAGAACATATTAATACCAAAAAAGTAGAGGATTTAGTCTCAGCACAAAGGACAGTCCTTCACATTGAATTAAGTTCTATATAAGAAGAACCTCATTTCAGTGAGAAGTTTACTGTAGAAGGACACTGGTCCATGAATTGGCCCCAAGGATCACCAGTTTAGAGGCGATAGTGTGCACCATCTTGAGTTGCAAGAGGGGTACTCATGAAAGTGTGTCAAATCTACAACCATTCTTTTCTTTTTCAAATCCTCTAATCTCAGAGGAAGAATGTACTTAACTTCTGCTCCTCAGATTCTTTCTCTCAAAGCCCTTTCTACCATAACTCCTACCCAGAGGTTTGCTGTAAAATGAACTCCAGCATCTGCTCCCTCCCCCTGCCCCAGTCAGACATAGACTCTCCCCTCCTACCTCTTATCTCCTACTGCTCTGGAAATGTGGTCTTTGCCCTGCTGCCTCCCATCCTCCCAAGCCCCTTCTACCTCTCTGCCATCTGGCTTCTAGCCTCACCTCTCTGGAAACAGTGGAAAAATCTAGAAGCCACTTCCTGAAACCCAGGGGCCTTTCCTCGGTTGGCCTTAAAATCAACCTGTCTGTGATCTTTAAAATGTTCCCACACACCTTGAAACATCCTTATCCCTGCCTTGGTAGGCCTGGCCATGTTTTACTGAGTCACTTCTCTCTTTTCTCACTCTTCCCTCCACTACCCCAGCTCCCTTGCTGCCAGAGTTTTGTGATCCATGACAGGGCCAGCTTTCTTTCCCCAAACAGTCTTGATTCGCTGGCACCTCATTTAATCTTCCCAGGAAATGCAAAGAAGTTGACTACCTCCGTCAAGTCCAGGGGGACGGAGGAAGCATCTGTCTGAGTTTGGACTTTTTTCCATTTTTATTCCAGTCTCTCACTTAACTTTAGCTCTCTATACCCAACATCAATGCCTTTCTGAAGCCTCCTAGGTGTGAAGTACTCTGTTGTATGCTTTTGATGACCAGAATGTTAATACCACATGGTCTCTGCCTTTATAGGGCTCCCCAGCTTAAGGGAGTTGGAGAGGTGGAGGTAGCAGAATTGATGTTTGGTTACCTGGAGGCAAGGCCATTTTGTGGGAATGCCATGAGAGGGGCAGTAGGTTAGGGGACGATCCCTGGCGGGAACTGAGAGAAAAATGGTCAGAGTAAAGCTGGTCTGGATTCTTGCTTAATGCCTTGGCTAACGGTTCACTTGTGCTTCTGAATCACCCTGGCATTAGCAACAAAGAATAATGCATGATCCTTCTGGGAATAAAAAGCACTTAGTAACGCTTCACAAAAAATTCTTTTGTAAACATTGTGTCCTACCTCAAAATTATTATTATTATTTTTTTTTTTTTTAAGAAAAGAACGTTGTTAATTCACTGCAAGCCCACTTAGACGCTGAAGAATTTAGAGTATTTGGCTAGAGAGCTTTGTAATGAACAAGTGGTTCAATTATTCTAGTTTCATTATACAACGTATCAGACATTCTTTGGCATCAAGGAATTAAAGCACATTTTCTCTGGCAAATGGCAATAATATTTGAAGACATATCCTACACAAGTGGTTCTTGACTAAATGTAGTTCCATTTAAAAGTAAGGGTTTTCCACACGATTTAACCTCTTAGAGTCTGGTCTCATCAGCCTCCTTCAAGTGGAGCGGGTAGCTCAGACTTGCTAATTTTCTGTTTAAAAGAATTTGGGCAAATTCTGCAGTTGACACTCTTCGGCAATAGGCTTGTTCCCACAACTCAGCACATCATCTGGGCCCCTTTCCCTATGTTAGCCAGTGTTCCTCCTGGAGGGAGGCAGACCTTTCTACTCAAGACCATCATGTCCTGTGAACACTGACTCCCAGCTCTCCCCACACGCCCCTCAATGTTAGGCAGAGAAATGGAGTGCCTGGGCTCTGGGGTTAGGGCCTGTGGCCACGGAAGGACCCCCGTCAGAGAAAACAGCTTCTTTTGAGGAGAGAGCTGCTCTCTACCCAGTCCTTCTCCTACCATAACTGTTTAGGCAGAGCCCACCCTCTTTTGTGCAATTTAGAAAAAGGTGTCCCCTCTGGAGGCATACAAAACCTGGCAAGGAAGCAGGGGCTGGATGTCACTCCTACTTGGCTCCTGCTCGCGTGGCCCCAAGTAAAGGGAGCTTCCCCCTTGGCTTTTCATGCCATTTTCTCTTAGACAGGCCCCTCTCCAATTCAAAGGCAGAAGAAAAGGGAAGAGGCCAAGGAACAGGCTAAATCTGTGAAAGTTAGATATGATTTGCCAGGTTATGAAAATGCTCAAAGCTTTCTATGGGATTTTTGGATCTAGAAGACCCCTTGCCAACTTGAGCCATTCCCACTGCTGCATGGAGGGCTGGGTGAGATGATCTCCCAGATGTCAGCATTGTATTGGAGAGTAACTATCTTGAGAGGCCAATGATGGTGGCAGAATTACTACCAAGGAGGAGCTGGGGTTGAAAGGTGGCATTACAAAACTGTTGAAGGGGAGGCATGGTCTGCACAGGGACAAATACATAGTCTGCCTGGGGACGGTTTCTGTCTTTGAGCATGGCACGGATTAAGGACTGAGTGATCAAGTCTGTGCAATTCATTCGTTAGACTGGTCCAAAGAGGTCCTCCAACCCTGCCCACCTTTTCCAATACCTTTCTTCTCTTAATGCCAAATTCTTGAAAGAAGAGTCCACCCTCGCTCTCTCAGCAGCTCCCCTGCCCACCACCTGACTGGATCTGATTGATGGAGAGCACCACTGTGTTCCTTGCTGAAGCTGCTAGCCTTTTCTTGTTTGTTTGTTGTTTGCTTGTTTGTTTTTTAATTTTTTGTCCGTGTCAAGTGTTCTAAGCCACTGGTATCTCTTTCCTATTTTTACGTGGTCCTCCTTGGACTCTGGTTAAATGATCCTCCCCTGGTTTTCCCTCTACTCTGATGGCTCCTTTTTTGTTTCTTTATTGGTTCCTAAGCCGAGGGTATCCCTCAGGTCTCCAGCCTGAGCTTTCTTCCCTGATCTCTACCTTCTGTGTTGGAGATTTGATGTGTCCCAGAGTTTCCATTGTAACGGTCATGCAACTGACTCCCAGATTTGTATATTCTGGTCTTGATCTATTTCCAGATCTCTGTGCTCACATTTCGAACCGCTGATGGTGTGCTCTGCCTGGCATGCCAGCCCCTCAACATATTCAAAGCCACTTTCCACCCTCTATTTTGCTTCTCCTTTTGGCTCCTCTAGAGAAACACTCTGCAGTGCAAAGGGCAAGGACTTTGGGTCACACCCCTAGGTTAGAATCCTGGTTCCACACTTTCTGAAGCAATTTTTTGGGTTTTGTTTTGTTTTTGTTTTTGCCTGTTCCATGAATGCTACCAATGCTCGTTCTGTAAAAAGCGCTTATTAGATGTTGGTCCTTCTGCCCATTTTTTATTAGCATGAACATTTATTTCCCTGTAAGGTACTCTTTCCTCATTCCCAGGTGATTCCAGGAAAACTGAGCAGGGACCTCCAGTTAGGTAGAAACTCTGAGGAGTTAGGGAGTGTGGGCTCACAGGGGCCGGGATCAGCCAAGGAAGACAGCATACAAAGATGGTTTTGCAATTGTCCAGTTAATGTAATAACTTTCCTTTCCCCTACCCTTCCCCAAATCCATGTCAGTTCTTCTGAACCATCTCACAGATTGGTCCCCTCCTGTCCACCTTGAGGGCAAGTTAACCTGGAATGTGAGCCAACCTCTCTGCCTTTAGGCTCTGCCCATTCCAATCCACCTTTACCATAACCATGGCCTGAAGCACAGCTCTGATCATATGAATTGCCTGCCTAAAAACCTTCAGTGTCCCCATCCCTGATTCCATACCTTCACTTTCAAGGTTTTTATAATCTGTCTCCAATCTGTCTTTATAATCTGTCTCCAATGTTTTCTGCCACATTTAGGCATGCTGTGACCAAAATGATACATAATCTGGGGGTCGAGGGAGGGAAGAGAAGTGTAACAAGTATCTTACTTAATGACATTCAATCTAGAGCTTGGGGACAGTACTGTGGGGCCCTGAGGATGTTCAAACTGAAGTGGGTGCTTCGCCTGCACCTAGGTTCTGGGCTCTAGCTCTCAGGCAAGAAAAGAAGTCTGACAGGTCTTAGGCAGAGGATCCACGCCTCTGCCCCAGCTAACCAGTTTAGAAGTCAAGGCACTGCTAGAGGACCAGTTGGAAGTCCAGAGTCTCAGGAAATGGAGGCAAAATTCCAACCACTCTGTGCAAAGCAACATGACAGGGTGAGGAGGGAAAATAGCAATGCTGTGATCCCGCGCTTTAGGGCAGCAATATTAATTCTGGACTCTGAGGGCAGAATCTCAGCTGTTTCTCTTTCTGTTCCCTGGCTTTAGGTGAGAATCTTACAAATATTGCTTGCTTAATTGGTTTAACACACCTCACTAGCCTCACCTCCTTCTGTAGAAGGTGCCAGGTCCTTTGAAAGTTGTCTACATCACCTGGCCAATTAGAATTCTTATGGCCAAAACAGAAGGCAGATGGGTAGTGTTTTGGTTTAAATTTCCATCTTGGGCATTGAGCGGGATGTTTAGCTATTGCATGAAAACTTTTTTTTTTTTTTTTTTAACTTTCTTGGAGATTTAGGAATAAGGAGCTCTTATCATTGTCATTTGGCCAACAGGCATTCTTCTTCCACTTTGAAGAAGTGAAACTCCCTTCAATTCAGGTACACGAAATGAACAGGCTACAATGTGCTGAGAATGTAGCTGCCTACCCTGTCTCGGCCCCTTGACTACTCCTAGCAGCTCCTATGCAAGCATCCCATGGATCCCACTCTGGATTTATTCTTTTTATTGTTAATATCTAACATTTACTGAGTGCTTACTATGTGCCAGGCACTGTGCTAAGGGAAACACATTGCCTCATTCCCAGGTGACTCCTGGGAAACGAAGTAAGAATGTGAAGTAAATGGAAACTCTTGAGGAGTTAGGGGAATGCGGGCCCATGTAGGCTGGGACCAGCTAAGGAAGGCGGCCTTTAAAAGATGGTTTTATAACTCAACCTCAGCCTCATACCTGCTATCTGCATTTCACTCACCCACTAGGGGTCCTGAAGTTCAGTGGTGGGGAAGGGGCATAGTTGGAGGCATGTGAGGGCTGTTCATGTTTGACCCTCACTGGCTTCTGCTGGGCCTAGCAGCAGGAGTGTGTGTAGGATATTTGAGCACTGGAAGGGAGCCTCCCCCAGCTCCTCCACTCTCCTGAGGATCAACAATAAAATTCCTTTAATGGGACTAGTTTTCATTCTTTGATTCACTGCAAAAAAAAAAAAAAAAAAAAAGGCCTAAAATACAAATAACTTTAGAGAATTTGAGAGGGGTACCTTCCATTTATAAAAAGAGATGGATAACTTAGGAAAGTTTTCTGGCAAGGACTGGGGAGGATGTCCAGGGATCCTATCCTGGCTGTCTGAGGAAAGTGGGGAGAAAAGGGGGGCACAGTGGGCTGCTGAGAGTTCTGCAGACAATTCTGCCCTCAAAGCATAGCATAAGGTCCCAAAGTACCCACCCAGCTAGAGACAGAATGGCAGTTTGCAGCCTTACGTAGGAAGAAGCCAAGAAAGATGATGAGCAAAACCAAGTTCACACCCCTGTTGATGAGAGCATGACTCTCGGAGCATGAAGCCCGGGGCAGGGCTCCAGGACAGGGGCACCTTGGGAGCGCTGTCCCATGCCCAGAAACATCCCGAGAGCTGTACAAGCAGTGACCTGGTCATCTCCTCATCCAGGGGCCCTCTTTTCCCAAATTCATGATTTGAGAAGGAATTCTTTTCAAATGTTTTTGGAAATATATATGAATATATATATATATATATATATATATATATATATATAAAGTCTAACAAGGCATTTGAAATATAAACATATAAATACACATGTAAACGTGTATTAATAAAAATACACATATTAATAAAATATGTGTATTAAAAAAATTCCCTTCATTGAAAAGAATAAAACATTAGGAGAGTGGGGCTGTCCAAGGTAATTTCAGCATGTGCGGTTCTCAGAGATCTATCTGTACCCCAGATCCCCTGCTTCCATGAAAAATGTAAATAACCAAAAAACTCTCGTTCTATAGCAGTAAACTCATTTCAGAATAATCCGTGTGGCTTAGTTCACCTTCCATTTCTCTTGGCAGTGCAAGAAGGAAGCTGGAAAGCAAGTATGTGTGTGTGTGTGTGTGTGTGTGTGTGTGTGTTGGGGGTGCGGTAATTACCACCATACTGCAGATCCCTTTGTTGTGTTGAAGGTTGGCAAGGAAGTCTGGGAGACACCAGGACCCTCTCATCAATGGTGGGCAGATGGTGCTAACTGGAGAGCCAGTTGGAAGGGTAAAGGACACAGTAATCTCCTATCTTGATTTAAACAAATGGTCAGTACTGGGGGCTCACGAAATGGAGGTGGGGGTGTCCCATCGGAGGGCAAAGTAAAGACCAGGCCTAGGGCAGAGAAGTAGCTGTCACTACTGAAAGCAGTCTGAATTTAACAGGAAGTGAGCTGTTGGGCCAGGGGTTCACAGCAGGGGCTCTGTTTCCAGGGAGCAGGACAGAAGGTGGGGGCAGAGGGTGGGGAATAAAAGCAGGGGAGCAGGCTCAGGGGAGAAGGGACCTTCAGCTGTCTCCATAGTGGGCTGCAGGAGCATGCAGTGGGGTGACGAGCCAGAGCTGGAGTGCTCACTAGACAGCTGGCCCAGAACAAGCAAAAGAGGTCCAGTGCATGCCCCTTGGTACTCAGTGGTGAAGCCTTAGGTGCAAGAATCTCAGTGTCAGCAGGAGAATCCCAGGGGCCCTGGGGTGGTGGAGAATCTACGACTTGAGTAGCAGCTGTGGAACATGATGGGTCGGCTCTGGAGCACCAAGAACCAAATTAAATTCCTGGGTTGTGGCCAGTGAGTTGGTACCACACTGGACAGCAGGCAGAGCTGAGAGCCGCCAGAATGAGAATCCTTGTCTCGAGACATGATTGGTCTGGGAATGGGGCAGGAGTGCCAGCTCAGATACCTTAGCTTCCAGGATCTGAGGAAGACCGGGGAAGGCAGGCGCAGGGTTGTGAGGCAAAGCATAAACAGTTCCGTCCTTTCCAAACTCACTGCCCAGTTATGGAGTGCTACAGGCAGCAGCTGCCCAGGGATAGGAAGATGAGTAAGACATGGTCCTTACTCTTGAGAGGTTAGTGACTCTTCAGGGGAGATAGGCTGGGGAAAACTAGATTCCAGTGTCTGAAGATGATTCGTCAAATTCATGGTGCTTTTAATTATTATTTATTACCTGAAAGTAGCTATCACTTACATTTTACTCCACTAAGACTCTAGCTTACATCTCTCAAATCTAGTCAGCCACAGACTATTTCACTGAGGCACCGAACTTTTAAACATTCCACTTTCCATTCACACCCTACCTCCCAAGATGCACATAAGTTGGAATTTCCTGTTAGTTGCCCATAAAATCAGCGGGCTACCTAGACCTGCTTTGGGTTGGCCATCAAGACAGTGGTGCTTCTGTCTGCTTTATTAGGGCTTTAACCCTCAATCACTGAAGAGAATCAGGAGTCTGTTTACTATTACTTTGGTAGTTTTAACTGAACGCCTGGGGTTAGGGGGCCATCTGAGAGTACGGTGGAGACCTGGCCAGCAGAGACTCCAGGCAAAGGTGTTTGGGCCCACGAGAGGAGGAGAGGCCGGGAGTGGGGGGTTCTGTGTGGGAACAGACTCCTTCTGCAGACCATGATACCAATGTCTGAGCTACAGCTGCCTGAGAAGCTGAGAGGAGGCCCACGGTATCCTCAAGGAACTGGCACTGAAAGAAGCCCCCAGTTCAAGTGGGCTCAGTTTTTTCTGGTTGACTCAAAACAGACCTGCCCTGATTTGCCAAAGAACATGGCACATCAGGGTTCACCTGGCTTTAAAGTGCCTCTTGGAAATGGCCATACTAATTGGTTGCATGCTGCCTTCTCTCTTGGCTGAAGTCTTGGTTGTTTTTTCTTTAATCTTGGAAGAACATATTTTCGATTACTTTGATTGGGACCAGTCTAGGGGACTGGGAAGGACAGGATGGGTAAGAAAAGAAAGACTGACAAACTTCCTAGCTCATCCCCCAAAGGTCTAAGTTTTGGTTGGAGTGGGAGTCACTTGAATGAGTTATGGGTGGGAGGAACACATGGTGGCAGGCCCCACTCTTGTCCATCTTGCCCTCTATCAACGGCACCCCACGGATGGAGATGATAGGATGAACTGAAAGCTTCTCCTGCTGGAATCATCCTCAGCAAGACTGGAACAGCACCTCCTATCCCCTCTAGAGGCCTCCTAGAGGTGTGTTCTGAATGTGCCACAGCTTACCTCTCTCACGATGTCATGGGTGTGAGGTGTCAACTTCTTGCTCGTGTGTCAGCCAGTGTATCTCCCGTGTGCGGATCCTTGCCTTTTATTTTCTTCTGGGTGATTTTCATCAACCTTTCCCTGGTTGCCTGGTCCATGCTTACAAATCAACAAATCCCCTGCAGAATGAAACTGTTGGGAAACCCCAAATTGGGAGGAGACAATGATGTTTGGAGCACACACAGCATGAAAATATTTGCTTTGCTTGGGAGGATTCCCTTAAGCTGTCAGAGGACTGGGGGCCCTTACACAGTGGGCTTTGGACACACTCACTATAATCAGGACATACTTGGCCTCAAAATGTGATGTGTTGAATAAAGTAAAAAGCACTTTTTTACCCTGCTGGTTGAAGGCTGTCGTTCAGACAGGAATCAAACTTTGAAGGAAAAAAAAAATCCAATAAAACAAGTGCCTCAAGGCAGAGCAGTTTAGTGTTTCTTGGCCTTTATGTTAGCCCACCTCACTTAAAGATACGTGTCTGTCCTCGGCTTGATCGATGGCATCCAGAGGTGTGGGGGTAGGGTGCTTCCCTGAAGATGAGAGATGGCTGGTGGGATGTACAGGTAGAGAAAGGAAGGAGACAGGGAGAGATGGACTCCAAGGTGGGTCAGATAAGAGACAGGAGGATGGAGACTAGTTTATGAGAATTTTGCTCAGTTTAGTGGCACTTTGGTGAAACAAACTGGCTTATAATTGTGTTTCATTTGTGTTGACTTACAATTGTGTTTCAATTTGTAGTAATTTGCAATTTTTTCTCTGGAGGGTTAGAAGATTTCAGAGTCAGGAGTTACTGTAGAATTTGTTCAGTGTGGCTATTCATGTATGCACACCACTTTGTGAAGTTCAAGAGGCCCCAGGCTTCCACGTTTCCCCCACCACATCATATTCTTCTCTTGTTTCCCATCCCTCTCCCCAGTCTTTTCTCACTCAGTAAACTACCTAACAGATGGGTATAATTAATACCTGTAAGCTATCAAAAGCAGTGACAGAGGTGGATTATCAATTTAGGGTCAACCACGGTCAGGCAACGTATGAGAAGAACATCATGGTTCTTTGTTCAAGCAAAGCAGTAAAATTGGGATGAATGGTGGTGCTTATTAGGCTGCACTCTTTTGTTAACGTTATCACACAAATTGCAGTCCAAGAGCTCCCTGCCTTGAATGAATGTCTGGTAACAAAATGAGTTGGACACATATGCTCACTCTGGAGTGAGCAGTGGTTGGTGGACTTCTTATTTGTGGTCTTCAACATGTCAGAGCAAGGCTTCTCAAAGGCCTTCCTGCTAGAGGGTTGCTCTAGCTCCCTAAATGGCAAGCCAGCTGCCAGAGTGTTGGTATGACCACAGCACTGGGAATCTGGTGTGGGCAGAAACCATATTTTCGGTGGCAAGGGTGAAGGAGGAGAGAGCAGGGAGAAAACGGGGTGTTCCAGCACCAGGGGAGGGACAGAGTTGTTACAGGTAAATTTTCCTGGATAGTTGGATCTGGTCGGCTGCTGGTGACAGGGGCAAGAACAAGCCTTTCCCGAGCACCCAAGTGATACACCGTGTCTGGCTTTGCTCTTTAGGCAATTATTGGAGAACTAGTGGGTGTGCACGTGGACAGGTGTATACCCCACAAAGCTGGCATAAAATCTGGATGGGGGGGGCAAGATGTTTAGAGAAATTTTTGCTGAGCAGGGCTGTGATGATGTGCCAAACTGGAAGGATGAAATGTGATGTCTTAAGGCCACTGCAAAGAGGAAGCAAGACCGTAAGGGGGTAGGGAGGAGGGGGTACAGGGGGTATGACCAGAAGAGGCAACTATAATAACCATGTGTCTTGAGGTCTTTTCGCCATTGACCCAGGCCTCTGTGTCTCAAGGTCTTAGCATGCCAGAGTCCCTGTGGACTACTATGAAGATTTTTGAGTCTAGAGAAGCAATCATGATTGCAGAGGGGCAAGCTTGGTTGCCATACCTCTGGCCAGGCTGAACAGCTGCCTCCTGGGACACAGCAGACCTTCTGCCTCTTCACCTCATGCCTCCCAAAGGTACCCTAGAGTTCAGATTGAGGCAGTTGTGCTTTGCTGCCCTCACTGCCTAAACGCTACTTTTTAATAGTAACAGTTGGGCTGGGTGGCTAGAGGTGACTTTTCCAGGGCAGGTCTTTATCTGCTGCCCCCTGTGCCCTGGCTTCTAAGAGTAGCTTTCTGCCTAACACACTAACACAGGGCATCTGGCAAGGTAATGTTGTTTCAGAAAAACAACCTTGTTTAGTGCTGGTCAGGCTTCTACTAGGTTGCATGCAGAGGTCCTCCTTGAGAGGACAGCAAGCCCTTGAAGCAGTGTCTATTCCTATCTAGCAGGTCATGGTCCTCTTTAAGCCTCTTCTGGGAATTTCCTGGAGAAATATGAACAGAGTTGCGGACCACTACACTGGAATGTCCCAGGATACAAGTGGATTCTTCCTACCTCCTACCTAAAGAAGGTCCTGTGTAAGCCTTTCTAGAAATGGGGTCTTGGCTTTTCCTGTAGGAGAGGAAAGTCCTGGAGGAACCACTGACCACTGGGCAGTAGGCAGTTGACGGCATCAGGATCTTTGTGTTCTCAGTGAGGAGTGGGTTTGGGACACTGGTTTCCCCAGCAAAATGCACCAGCAGGGGCAGCCACTTCTGCAGAGAATGCCTTAGGGCTAATGTCTCTCAGTGTATCATCTCCTGATGTCAAGGCAGGAGCCCACTGTTCTGAGTTCCCAGCTGCTCCCCCTAATTCCTGAGAATGGGAGATGGAACTTGCATGGGCTGGGCAGCTTCCCAGCAGAGGTGAGGTCAGGGTGTGGGGACTCTGTTTCCATGTACCTGTGAGTAAGTAGTCAGCCATACAGAAGGACCCAAAATGACACCAGACCACATTCTTTTACAAACAGTGACATGCATGCAAAAAAAAAAAAAAAAAATCCTTTCAAATCTTCAAAGTTGAGACATTTGCAGACAAAGCCCTTATGGATCCAAGTCTATTTCAATACTTCAGCCACACCGTGTTGACAACTGGCTGGATCCTTCACAGACAACAGCAATTCCCCACCTCCACCCAGGTAGATGAAAGCCTGGAGCCTGCAAGTACTGGGATCCAGAATGGTGCCTTCTGATAAGCGGGGGGGGGGGCTCATATCTCCAAGGTAGAAGCTAAGAATCCAAAGCAAATGGCCACAAGGCCAAGGAGAGCCAATCAGAGCCAAAGTAGAAAGACTAGAATGGATGGGTAAGAAGAAGGGCAGGCTTGTATTTTTGGATTGAGGTGTAAAAAAAACAAATGTCTGCAGAACATGCTCCTTTAGAGGGAACCAGGCACACAGAATAGAGGGCCAAGTAATAGTTCAACCCCCTCAGGCCCCTCCCTTCTGCTCTTTTTGTCCTTTGACTTAGAATTTAACAAAAACATTTGATTGTGTTCTAAGTGCAAAAGCCCTGTATAAAGTACTTAGAATCGGGGAAAGAAAAGCAAAGATGGGTTTTGCCTCAGGGAATGTATAGTCAAGTGTACTGGCTCTTCTCCCCTCAGCCACTGCCTCCTCTTTCTTATTCTTTCAACTAGCATTTCCTGAGGACCGACCATGAGTTTGGACATTTTTATTTCTCTTTCCTTTCTCCATCCATAATTCCTCTCTCTCAGATCCCTCCCTTTTCTGCTTCCATTTCTCTCTCTCTCAAAAAAAAAAAAAAAAAAAATATATATATATATATATATATATATAAATAGATAAAATAAAATAAAAATAAAAAAATTAGGCAATAAAGAGAAATCTGGGGGAGTAGAAAAAAGAGGAAAGACATTTTCTAAGGGAAAATGTATGCCTCGTTAGCACACCTGAGTTCATTCTGTGATGCTCGAGTGCTCTGTGTCCATGTCACTTGTAGCTTGGGTTGGGGAAATTCAGCACTTTATTTCCTCCTGTAATGAACCTCTACAAGCGTTAGCCCCTTTCCATTTGCACAGACTGTAATTTTTTTTAACTGCCATTTATTGCTAAGTAAATTGAAGCTTGTTGTGGGTCTTACATCTACCCTGTAAATGAGTGATGAGATGATGCTCTTCTAGCAGAGCTAGAGAGTGACTGTGCCGGACTTCTCCACCCCCTGCCCCTGCATCTGCTCCAGCCCGCAGCCCTCACTCCTCCTCCACCTGTACAGTATTCATATCACAGTCAAGCCCAATGACAAGCGTTTTGGTGGCTAGTAAAGGGGAAAAAAATCTCTAGGATCCCAGGTATTCTTTTTACTTCTTCTCTTGTTTTTTTTAATTTGCTTGCTTGCTTCTCACCTAAGATGAGACCGCAGAGAGCCGTGAAGGATGGGAGGGGGAGAGGAGGGAAGTGGACGACGGAGTTATGGAGTACTACAGTAAAGGGTTGTGTCCAGCTTTATCTGGTTCCCAAATATCTGCCATCCTACCTACTAAGCTTGGAATGTCCCACCATTCCTTTAGAATGGAATTTAAAGGAATTTAAGGGTCTTCGATTTAAAAGTAGGGTCCTAAAACGCCAACGTCCTTAGGAGGGGTAATACTTGGGTGACAGTTTGAGGGGACAGGGGACAGGGGCTTTGTGGACAAAGCCGCCCCAAAGGGGAAGAGGAAGAATGCCAAAGCCAAACCTTACAGGCTTAACCAGTTGTACGTACTTCCATCTCCTGGTTAGTGCTGCATCTGACTACAGGGTAGGAGAGAAAAGGCAGATTTGTTTTGGAGCCCCCTCCCCACAGCACACACACACCTGAAGCACTGACGGTTGTTCAAACATGAAAACATCTGGCTGAAGGCTAACATCACCTCAGATTTCTACCCTACATTCTCCTAATTTCCCTTTGGAAACGGCTCAAGTGGTTTCACAATTCCCACTCCAAACTGCGCTCAAGTTTGCCTGGGACAGGTGTGTGTGTGTGTGTGTGTGTGTGTGTGCGCGCGCGCGCACGCACACGTGCACGCGTGCATGCATGTGTGCATACGTTTGCACCTGTGTGTGTGTGTGTGTGTGTGTGTGTGTGTGAATCCATATCCCCAGGATGCACCCAGGATGCCCACTGGGAGTCAAAGTTTCCAAGAGCCTCACGACGATGCGTCTCCTTCACAGGGAATCTGTAGCATTACTCTCTGCCCATGCGAGCGCACGCACAGATCTTTTCTCTTCCTCATGGTTGGTTTTCTATTTGTGATTAGTAATTGGCTTCTCTTGGTACGTTACGATCTATTACAAAAGCCAAACATTCAGAGGGTCAGCTGAAATGACAAAATTTGGTTATAATTTATGTTGGCCCCTGACATATATATTTTTTTTAATGATTTGGTCTCTAAGCAACTGATCTCTTAGCAACAAGAAGCACCTTTATAAAAGATGGCACACAAAGAGTGATTGCCAGAAAAGCCACCCGGTTCTTAAACAGCCGCGCATCATTAGCAAAACTCACCATCTTCAAGAGTCCAAAAACTAGAAGTGACCAGCAGACCCAGGTAACCTTGATATTTGCACATTTTCCTGAAAAAGAAAAAAAAAAAACCTCATGCAACTATTGAAGAGAATAAAATTCTTTGAAATATGTGCATTTCTTTTGAGATCTTACTAGTTGGTTTTGGCTAACTTTTAATAGGATGTTCTATTAAATAACTGCTTCTTGATTTTGTTTTAGACAACTTGGACTAAATTTTGTGATCAGAAAACAGTTCACTCAAAATATTTCATTGACATGAGGATGGAAGGGGGGGGAACAATCTATCCTTTTCAGAGTTTATTTCTGTAGGTTTTCATTTGAAGGGGGAAAAAATCCACACTGTGGCAAAAATAACGTGCAGAATGTCACCCTGAGTGGTGTGCACTGCTACGGGGTTACGTATATTCCCCCCAGGGTATTTTTAGACTGTTAAAATATTTAAAGAATAGCAAAATTATTTTACCTCCAAATTTAAGCCATTTAATACAGTTGTCAATTACAGTAGCAAATGATGTTCTTTTGTTGCAAATAACAAGGACTGGTTTTTCTCTCTTTCATAGCACAAAAACTAGCATTTTTCTATTTGTTTTCATTGCTATTGGGAAAAGTTTCATTCTAAAACTAAAAATAGGAGAAATTCCAGCCATCTGTACCTTGTTTGCTTTTTCAGGTACCCAGGAATTAAAGACTTAAATAAATGTCTTTCTAGAAAATTGGAGCTGGAGATGAGGAACAATTGTTTTTTCCATCTGTACCCCTTCGATTAAGGGGTAACCCACTTGGGGTACTCATGCGGCATAAAAAGGGGATGTTTTGTGAAAGTGAAATAAAAATCTTCCTGATTGAGCTTAGCAACATTACACAGAGACATCACAGATCTAAGCAAACAGACTTTAGAAAATTGCAGCTTTGATAAACCCAAGTTAGGATGGTGATACTTTGTTTTTTATGAGAATTGCATGTGCCACTTATCTTTAAATTGAGAGGCTAGCTGAAATAAATCTTTAGAACCAGAGGGGACAGAGTCTACTGTCATCTTCTGAGAATCAGAAAATGGGATACTTTGTCTCATATACAGAGCTTGGCAATGGGTCAGGGCATCCAGAATTGGGACAATCTCAGAAAAATCTGGAACTTATTAATGTTCTGCTGAGAAAAGGCTCCTTATGATCAGCATGATATGATTACACTTGATTTAAAGGCTGCTTATGACTATATTTCTGTTACCGCTAACAACTTGAGGCAGAGAGGATTTCTTTTTGTGATTGTTTTTGCTCGGAAGTTAGCAACTTGGGTATTTTAAGTTGAATTGCGGCAACTCTTTTTAAAGCAATGTAACATGAAAGTACAGATAAATGTATAGCTTTGTCACTTAGAGCTAACGGTTTTATGTACTTATATCGTAGTGTAAGCATTATTGTAGAAACATGTCTGTAGCTTTAAGTTAAGGAACTTGGGTAAATAACAGTAAGATACTGCTTTTGTTGGCTGTGTCTGGATATATTTCCAGTTTTAGGTATACCATGGTCTCCTAAATATGAAGGGGGAAAAAATAAACAAAGATACAGTAACATATTACAAGTGACAGCTAAGTTGTTGCAGTGGTTCTTGAAGATTTTTCAAACTCTGTCCTTTGAGGTTCCAGTCATCTGTGTTTTGTCTATGTATAAGGAAACAAAGAGGGCCAGGGGCACTGTAGAGCTTGTCATTTTGGCTGTCTTAATGAGCCGTCTGATGGACAAATAATGGCAAGATTTGAAATCTGCAATGAAATACTCCGACTAGGCTGGCCATTATAAACTAAGCCAATGCATTCTGCTGTGTCGGGATTAGTTACTTGAGATACACACATGTACACATGAATGGTCTCAGTATAAATCCTAAAGCGGGAAATCAAAACAAGGCTCTCTATTAGCAAAGGCTTCCTAGGAAAAAGGGCAGTTTTAATTTCATGAATGAGAATTTTCATCATAATCATTATTTGGTGTCTAAAAAATCCTAGACAAAACTTGAGGGCTCTTTTCCTTCACGTCTTGGCTAGGACTGGGTTGGTGGGGGTAGGGTGTGTTGGGGGGAGGAGGCATAACAGGGGACACGCCCACTCCCAAACATTCCTGCGGCATGGGAGATCTGTGCTGCAAACAAATCCGTTTAGTTTAGACACCGTAATACCTGAATTGAAATGATTAGGCAGGAACTTGGTCTAGTACTACTTTTAACAGAAAAATTTTAGCCCTCCTGAAGGAATCATACTTGGGGTAATCTGGTCTTTCTCTAGTGAGAGGGAAGCAAAAAAAGAACAAAAAACAAACAAACAAAAAAACACTCTGGAGCAGCCACTGTGGCCTAGGCACTTGGCAGTGTGCAGTTCTGTTTAATCCTCACAACAGCTGTGCGAAGGCATCAGCATCTCCATTTCACACCTGTGTAAACCAGGTTCAGCAGTTTGCAGATATGTTCCCTAAACAGTGAATCAGCACACTGAGCTCGAAACCCAGGGTCTGCTCTGACACCAACCCCCTCCTGCTTCCCCCCTGCTACCGCCTAGGTGCTTTCTTGTGCCACAATGGCACCAGAAATTATTTTAAACAGACATTTAAATAGTCTCTGCAGTCTTAGCGAAGCAAAAACTCTGAGCAGTTGGGTTGGCAGTGGAGACTCAGGTAACTTTTCACAGACAAGACTTCTTACCCCTGGTTCTGTTGGCTAGGGGCGACTCCAATCCTGCATTTTCAATGTCTGCCACAGGCTATGAACTGGAGGTGGGCACTCGGCTGGGCTGTGGCCACGGTGGGCCCCGGGCGTGTCGCCATTCCTTGCCATGATGCACATCCCAAATGAAGCGGTGTGTAGGGCTCTATGAGGGACACTTTCCTGTGAGGACAGAGACTGAGACGGGGCTCTCTGGGGGGCATCCCCACACCACAACAGTTAGGGACTGCACACGTGGGGAGGAAGCCAAACCAAGATCCTGAATGGGTCAAGGCCAAGTTAAAGTGGCCGGGGAAGAGGACCCGGGTGTGGCCAAAGCAGGGGGAGGGAGAAACGACGCTATAGAAAGCAGAGCTTTGCGCCAAGGACCTTGCTTCAAAGTTGCAGGACTGCAGAGCCCTGTCCCCTCTGGTTCTAAAGCCTCTGGCTTGTGTTGTTGCCCCCTCTTTAGGTTTCCCTAACAAAAGGATCAGTCTTAGATAATTTTAAAGACTTCCCTTAAACAGTTTTTGGGCAAAAGATTTGTAAAAGAGTTCAGCCATGACTAGCCCTGAAACAAAGCACGCTACACATTCCCATTTCTGTTGATCCTTCTATCAATTGGCTCAGAGACCTAAACTATATTGCCCAAAGCCATACAGTATGTATAGATGGGACTCAAACTCGGGTCTTTTAATTAGAAAGACGTAGATGTAGGCTCTCTCCTACATCTGGAAAATATGATGGTATATATGGGCACACGTAGAGTCTGAGATGTTATATGGATCAGGAAGGTTTGGAGCTGACAGTGGCATGACCTGCTTTGAACTTTGCATGATCATCAAGTGAACACCAAGGGCAGCTCTTCACCGGCTACCGGAGTCCATCCCTGGAGAGAGGACTAACACACCAATAGGTAGAAGAGGCAAGCTCCCGCTTTTTTTTCCAATCCCTCTCTGCTGGAGTATGCTGAGGGGTAATCCCTCCAACCATAAGTCAGAGGACTGGTGCACAGCTTAGGAAGTCTGAAAAGAATGAATAGTGATAGGTTCGATTTTTGTACAAAAATAATGATATGCTTTGTGCAAAAGCATCCCAAGTAATCCACATGCCTCTACTTCCCTGGGTTCTTGTCCTCAATAAGACATGCATATACCTTCTTTGTGTTCCTGCCTTATGGTTGGCATATAGACGCCACATATCTACTATGGCCAGTATAGGCTAAATCCCCCTCTCTGCAGAGTGCACAGAAAGTCTCCTCTCACCTGGCATCCTTGGGTAGAAGAACGGGGTTACTTAACTTGTTTCCTTCCTTAAAAAAAAACCCATCATTTTAAGCTTGGGAACTGACTTAAAAATTGCTTAATTTACACTTACCATTTTGGAGGTGAGGGGACTGAGTTGAATGATATGCCCAAGGTCTATGCAACTAGTCATAATGAAGGATAGAGCTCTATTCTCTTGACTCCCACCCAGTCCAGTGCTCTTTCGTCTGTATCATGATAAATGCTAATCCTAAGGGGGTGAGAGTACAAACTATTACCCCTAGTTTACAGATAGAAAAACTGAGGACATATTTCATGTTAGGGACAAACGGCCACTTGAAGTATAAAGATTACTAAATCCATGAAACTCATTAAACAGATCTTCAGGATTAATAATTCTCATTCCCCCTGCTAGTTATAAATACGAAAGTTCAGTGTTACAGTGAACACAGTGAGTGTTCTTCATGATGTTGATAATATTTCCTCCTCCACGTGAAAAGTAAAGAAGGGGAGGGGAAGATAGTCTCCACTGTCAATGAAGCCTGGCATCCAAACAGATTATGCATTTATGGAATCCCTTTAAAAGATAAACCAGCATGTATTTGTATATCAGAATTGTTGCAGCCAAGTCCCACACCAGAAATTAACAGTAGTCCTATTGGACCAAGATTATTAAAACTCCCATGCTTGCAATTGATACTGCCTCAAAAGAAGACCCAGCAAAAATACACTGACATGCAAAAGCAATTGGGAGAAGTCCATGGTTCTGACAATATTTCTATAAAGTTAGTGGGAATGTGTGAACTCACACGCATGGCTCCCTCTGCCAAGTTCTGTGCTAGGACCTTTACATAGGTTTTCTTATTTAATGTTCAATGACTTCTGATGTCAGTATTCTAAGCACAATTTTCCAGATAAGGCAGTTGAAACTCTTTTGTATTTAAGGAACTAGCTAAAGGGGGTGGGGGTAGCACCACAATGTGGTGTTCATTTATCCAGCGTATGTTTACTGTATTAAATAATGTGCCTGGCACTGTGCTGGGTGCTGGTGATATAAAGTTAAATAAGACATGGTCCTTGTCTTGAAGAAGCTCATAGCCTCATGATATTCATTTCCAGTTAATGTGGGAACTTCTGTTCACCAGAGCTAGCTTAATAGCAAATAATATATTTATAAGCATATCCTAAAAGATTTACCCTGGAACTCACATCTTGAAGGCTGGAAAGAGTTAGAGGAGAAGTCCTAGGATAAGAAAATAGAGGCTTCGAGTTTATAATGAGGGGGAAATTAATATTGGCATTCAGGCAAAAGCAAGCAAGAGAGAATAATCAGGCCCCATTTAAGAGGACCAGCAGAGCCTGGGTTTCAGCTCTTGGCTGAAAGAGTTCCATAGAGAGCAATAGTATGAATAATGAAAGTGGTGATATGGGATGCTGATAGATGGATGACCTTAAACATCTGAAAAAGGGGTTCAGATTTAGTGAACAGAAATTAGGGCACCAATACAAATCTGCTGGTACAGGCTCCTGGCTGTTGAATATCACTTGATTGTGGATACCTGTGACAAAAAGTGCCAGAGGGAAAGGAAAGATTCTTGTCCATGTATTATTGAACCTGGCTGAGGGAGTCCACAGACTAGAAGGTCAGTATTTTGATACCCTTGACTTAATCAAAAGTGAACTGATGTGGCCCTGGCCTGGGCAACAGCTGCAGAGATAGAGCCCAACCCAAAACAGGTTGGAAGCAAACAATGGGCTAGGGTTGGTGGTTTAATGGGAGAAGTGAAGGAGGCAAGGAAACAAAAGGGTGGTGGAATCCCTAGAAGTAGCAGAAATTAGGAATTAGCTACCCATTTAGGTAGAATTATCATGAGCTTGTTTTTCAATGAGGTTTAGATAGATACTCTAAATATGCCCATCCAAGGGGGGATATTTCTAACATTTCTAAGGAGAAATGTTAACTGTGTCCCCCAAACTATAAATCAGAGGACAGATGGAAGGTGACCAGAGACTTTAGAAGAGAACCAAAAGCAAACTGGATCACCCAGGTCTAAGATTTTCTGTGCTAAGGCAGCAGAGAAGTTAAAAATGCTTAGGCCTGCGAACAGTCCGTCAGACGGGTGAGCAAGAGGTCATGGATACCCTCTAAAAGCATTGTGGGTGGAAGAGGAAGCTGGGAAACAAGATTGGGCGGTTGGCACCCTGGGGGCCTCCTGACCTGTAAGCTCATGTGCTAAATGAATGCCAGGCTGAGCCAGTCTAAAGCTGGGGCTTTCACAGCTGTCTGCCTCTGTCAGCCTGGGAAATAGCCAGGTTGGGGCAGGAGGAAGGAGCATGAACTCTGGAGTCAGACAGATGCATTTTAATCCTTCTGTAGACAGCAACCAACTGAGGCCATTTCAAGGAGATTTAATCTCTTATTTCTTCACCTTTAGAAGGGAATCATTTCTACTTACCTTACAAAGTATTTCTGTTTTCTTTTAAAGACTAAAATGGGATAAAACACCTATAAAATATTGGGGGAGACGCTGAGTAAATACCCCCTTCTCTGGAACAGTGGATTGTTTAGCTATGTTACTTAGAGTCTTGGGGATCTTCAGAAATTCCCCACATCAGTTTTGAAGGTGGGGGGGGTTCTGGCGAGGGAGACAGAAGCTGGTAGAAGGAGGAACATAAGCTACCCACACTCCACTCTTACTACAGCACTGGGGTCCCAAGAAAATTTTATTTCAAAAGGAAAGGGGAGCAGAGACAAAACTACTGGCACTAGTATAGTAGCAAGGTTTCAGGATGCAAGACTAATACACAAAATTCAATTGTATTCTTAGGCATTAATAGCAATCAATTGGAAAATAATTTTTTTTTTAAATTCCAATATACTAGTCCCAGAAGACATAAAAATAGGAAGTCCAGCAAGAGATGGCTAAGACCTCTACACTGAAAAGTACAAAACATTGTTGGGAGAAATTGAAGAATACCTAGTAAATGGCAATATACATATATATGGCATAAAGCTCAATACTGTTAAGGTAACAATTCTTCTCAGAGTGATTACAGAGTCAAGGAATTGCCAATTAAAATTCTAGAAGGCTTTCTTCTTTTTTACTTTTTTTTTTTGGTAGAATCTCATTAGCTGATTTCTAAAATTTATATAGCAATGCAAAGACCTAAAATAACCAAAGTTTGTCATTTAAGGACCTTTGAGAAGGTCAGACTTCTCACCAGGACTAGATTAGATATGATATGCAAGAGATTTATAGGGGAAAATAATGGGAAGGATAAAAGAGGAGGGAGGAGGAACAGGTATGGAAGCAGTCAGAACCCAGTGCTAGTCTGACACCTGTGAAAGGAGAGAGGGAAGGAAGAATTGTATGGAGAGGGCTTGAGACCACACCGTAGTCCTGAGCAAGAGTTTTGGCCAGAAATGGAGAGTCTTGAAACAAAGATTTCCTGTTAGAAGAGTCTTGTCCTGCATGGGAAGGGCTAGCACTAGCACCCCCACTATACCTAGTCACCGGTTAGGAGCTACCCAGAGAAGTGAGCCTTTCTATGAACTTAGTAGGGAACCACACTCCCAACAGCAGGTTGCTGATCAAACAGGGACCCCGACGTGGGGGCTCAATCCCAGCACACTGGGATCATGTCCTGAGCCGAAGGCAGACCCTTAACTGACTGAGCCACCCAGGCACCCCTATATTGCCAATTTTTAACTAAAGATACCAAGGCAGTTCAACAGGGAAAGGAAAGTCTTTTCAACAAATAGCACTAGATCAACCGGATATCTTTGAGGGGAGAGCCCATCAATTCTTACCTCAACCGTAGAGAAAAAAATAACTCAGCATGGATCAGGGACCTAAAAGTAAGATCTAAAACTATTAAACTTCTGTAAGAAAGCAAGAGAAAAATCTCTGTGACCATGGAGCAGCAAAGTTTTCTTAGAACACACACACAAAAGCATGAACCATTAGTAAAAGAAAAGCTTGACAATTGGGCTTCATCAAAAATTTAAAATTTTTGATCTATAATAGATATTAGGAAAATAAAGCAAACCACAAACTAGGAGAAAATATCTGAAACACAAATCAGACAAAGAACTTGAATCCAGAATGCAGTTTATACAAATCTCTTAAAATTCAGTAAGACACACCAATTTTTGTTTTTTGTTTTTTAGAGAGGGAGGTGTGGGAAGGGCTAGAAAGAGGGGTAGAGAGAGAATCCTAAGCAGACTCGACGTGGGGCTTGATCCCACAAGCCTGAGATCATGAGCTGAGCTGAAATCAAAGAGTCAGTACACTCAACCAACTGAGCCACCCAGGTGCCCCAAGACAAACTGATTTTTAAAAAACAGGGAAAGTACTTGACCAGACACTTCACAAAAGAAGATAGATGAATGGCTAGGAAACTACTTAAAAAATGTTCAAAATCATCAGAAAATCAGGCAACTGCAAATTAAAACCCCAATCAGATACCTCTAGAATGGCTACAATTAAAAGCCTGGCACGCGCCAAGCGGTCAGTGAGAATGTGGAGCAACTGGAACTCTCATATACTACTGGTGGGAAAGTAGGGGTATGCGGATCATTTGGCAGTTTCTTAAAACGTTAAACCTGTATCTACCATACAATGCTCTTGTATACTAGCATTCACAGTAGCCTTATAGGACATGGCGCAGACTGGGAAACAACCCAGGTATCCATTAACAAATGAAGGGATAAACCATCGTTTGACTATGCAATAGAACCCCACTCAGCGGCATTAAGGGACACACCGCTGATGAGCACAGCTGCGTGAATGGCTCTCAAAATCAGTGTACTGAGTGAAAGAAGCCAGAGAGAAAAGAGCACGGGCTGTAGGATTACCCTGCCATAAAAATCTAGAAAATGCAAGCTAATCAATAGTGACAGGAAGCAGATCCACAGCTGTTTGGGGGACAGGGCACATGAAGGGATGGATTACCAAAGGGGGAGGAAAATGTTATCTTGGTTCTGGGGATGATTTCACAAGTGTGTACGTGTATGTTAAAACATATCAGACTGTACACTTTAAGTATTTGAAGATTATTGTATGTCAATTATGCCTCAGTAAAGTGGTTTTAAAGGGATGGAGGGAGATAGGGTCTGATGTAATGGATGCAAGACCCCCTGTACACTAAAACGGTTTGAACGGTGTTCTAGAAGAAACCTAGCGAGCACTGAGTCTTCTACTTTGCTTTCCTCTTCGTCTGTTTTAATATGGACCTTCCCCTCAGGCTGGGTGAGGGGAGTGGAGCCAGGCACAATGCCTGGTGCACACTGGGACCAGCCCTGGCATTCGAGCTCCCTTGAGCATGAGGAGGAGGAGGAGCAGGCAGGCCAGCTGCTTGGGCAGTCCATCAGCCAAGACAGTCACATAGGGCTCAGAATTCAGGAGGGGCACCCACGAGCAGGTTTAACACTCTGCAGTCAGAGGACGGAAGTTCTTAATCATTTTATCTTTGAATTTGTAAGCGAAGTCCAATGGGATAGGGGATGTATGGGGAACCTGGACCCTTAACTCATGCAGGGTCACCTCTTCTGTGGCTTCCCTGGGAATGGGGATAAGTTCTCCACTGCCTGATCTTTCTCCTCCCTGCCCAGCCAACACTGTTGCCCTCTGCCTGACAGTGGCCTGGGCATAAGAAGAATGGGGGGACTGGGTGCACAGCCAGGGGACTGAGTCATAGGGTGGGGGGCCCCTGGGCAACTGGGAGGGTCTGTATTTGCCCATCGAGTATCCCTGTGCCCGAAGTAGCACAACATTAAATGGCAAATGAAAGACACCATGACAGGTGGAAAGAAAGACTGTAAAAGAAAGAAAAAGTCCTTTTGCCTGCTTTCTGAACCAGGAAGGGGCTCTGCATTTTCATTTTGCACTGGGCCTTGCAAATTCTGTGGTCAGTCCTAGCTATAGAGCAGCCTGTCTGGGAACAGTGCTCTCCTTCCCCACCCTGCCTGCCCAGGGGCTCCAGCCACGGATTCCCGCAAAGAGAGGAGCTGGACTGATTTCACTCCAGAAAGCATCCAGTGCCCGTCAGGGGAAAGATTTGGCTCCATTCACCCTGACCAGGAGTGACAGAGACTGAAGCCCATGATGGAGAGTCTGGAATGTAGGTTAGACTTGCTCTCCAGAGTAGGAAGGATATCAGGGTAGAAGCAAGGCAAGTCCTGCTCTCATTAGATTCTTCTGGTTACAGTCCTCCCTGTTCTTTGATTTCCTCTCTAGTGTGGAATAAGGGTGAAAGTCCCAATTTGTTGTTTTGAAGAAAGTAACCATGACAACAGCCAAGTCCACAGAGAGAGTAGTAAAATACATCAGGCTCTCTTTCAATACCTTGCCTTTCCTTCCAGAATGAATGCTCCTAGTCAGACAATGACCTAGCCGCAACAAAAGACCAGACCTTAGAGAAATTTTGCGTGCCTAGCCCATCATAGATTAGTGGCCGGACCTCTTTGATTTGCCAGTTCTTTGCCTCCAGCTTTTTCTACATGGTCCAGGTCAGGTTTAGAAAGCTTATTTTAAAAGGTCAAGAGCATATATGAGCTCTTTTTAGGAAACATGCCCTATAAATGTGTTAAAACTCATGGATTTAGAAGTAAAAATAAACTTGGAAGGTTCCATTAAATGGGTCAAGGCGTGCTAGAAATTTTGGACTAATCCTTGACTCCACGGGTTAGAGAAGGAACTGGCAGAAGCTTATCCACCTCCACCTGTGTGAGGAGGGAGGTGCTTTTCCTTCTGCCTGGCAGGGAGGGGCCTCGAACTCAGCCTTTCTCAGAGGCAGGATGAAGCAGTATAATCTTCAAGGGTACTGGCAGGGAAGAGAGGAGGGCTGGGTCTTTACCGCGGTCACCGATTAGCTGGGACACCTTGGGTACATAGTTTAACCTCTTAGGATATGCCAACACGCGTCGCTCTGTTGGCAAATATGCTAGTGCCCCTTAGTGAGAGGAAAGCATTGCATGTGAGAGCATTATCACAGAGTCATCTCTGCCCTTCTGAGCCTCGCAGGGGAGGGTTGGATCTGGCAGGTTTTTGTCCAGGAAGAAAGCTAAGTCTTCCTCAGCTGAGTCTGGGCTGCACATTGGGTCAGATTTACAGAGTGAACAGAGGCTTAGTGCACCTTGGCACAAAAAGGAAATCGACTCTTTCTTAGTGTTGGGGGAAACTAAGATTTGCTTTGTCTCTGAGGCTATAACTAGGTTTATCAAGCTCGGTCATAGTCACTGACCTTGGCCTGGTGGCCATCAGGGTATGTGAAGCTCAGAGAGCTACAAAGGTCGGGCAGGTAATGATGAGGGTATAATAATTAGGGGGGAAAGGAGGGTGCCTGCCCCACTGAAAAGACTAACAGGCTGTGGCCACAGAGGAATGTGAGTCCAGTGTGGTCAGATCTCCTGAGTGTTTCCTTAACAGAGGCCTGAAACCTGAATTTTAAAGTTTGAGATATTCAAAATTTTAGATGATGGCAGCAAAAGCAAATTTAAAGCACAGCGTAAGCCAAAATGAGAAGGTAAGAAGGATGAGCGGGTTACAGATGGGAATTTCAGTTAAGGCAGGGAAATGCAACAGAAGATGGTCCTGTGCCCAGCTTCCTGCAGAGAGCCTCCTCCTCCAGGCTGCCCGGCTCCTGCATCAGCTTCTCCTTTTCCGTCACTTCTGCCTCCCCCAGGAGGAGATGTCATCTCTCTCTGGAAGGTAGAGGTGAGAAGCCTTGCTCCTTTAAGTTGTACTTTTCCCCAAAGCTGTGAATGTGGCCAGTCCTTGCCTACCCCTACAGGGCCTGGATTTTGAAATTCAAAAACCAGGAAAATGTTTTTCCCTCTGTGTTCTGCTTCCCTGAAGCAATGAAAAATCCTCAGCTGACTTAATAAGGAGAGGGCATAAAGAGTGATCCGGTAGCACTAGCTAGCCTGTCCCCCACCCCAGGGACTAGACCAGATGGAGAAACATCACATACACGATCTCAAGAGGCCCAAATGGGGGTGGTGTGCTTGGGAAGTTAGGACTAGTTTGGTATAGCTGAGTGGAGTGTAGGGCACATGTCAGGGAAGGAGACTGGAAAGGCCGAGGAAAATAGGGACTTAATGTAGAGAAAGTTGTTCATTGGCTCAGGAGTGATTACTTACATTATTTTTATAGAGCTATTTTGTAAAGTTGGTGACTAATCCTTCATCCCGTTGGGTATAATTTATCATCTGTGCACTCTGAAGTGACATAAATGGGCTTCCAAAACCATGATCTGGGGAATCATGCCCATTATAATGTGGGTGGTCTTGACCTCTACTATGTATCCAGAGCTGCTACAGGTTGCACGGAGGGTATTAGGTAACGCAAGACTTGACTGAGCAGTGTGCCAGAGCTGTCACTAAACTTTGCTGTTCCTTGAACTGCTGTGTTTTCTGCCTGCCCTCCTCCCACTTCAGCTCCCATTCCCTGTTTCCCCAGGCTCCACCAACTCCTCTTCTTCCCCAGCAATCTTTCCAGCTCTGTCTCTGCACCATACTTGGGCTGACCCCTGAGGACCCTGTTTTCCCATCTGTCTGCTCAAGTAAAGGGTGTGTGTGCACCATTAGGTTTCCAATGTCCCCTGTTGGGAGGGGGGTTGGTGCCTTCCTGAGTGCTGCCTCTGGACAATTATTCCCTTTTTCTTTCTAAAGAAATGAAAGCTGCTTGAGGTTTCACAGCATCTACCCACTCACTCTGTCTCCCCAGTCACAGAAGACTTTAGTCTCCTTCTATACGTCTTCCCCTCAACCCCATCATCCAAAACAACTAAATGTCCTTGTGACTGATGGAAGCAAGAACATCCTGGTTGCTGTGTTACCTGACACTTGCTCCTTCTGTGACTATCTCCCTCCTTCTCAGCTACTCCCATGGGCAGCTGGGATCTTGGCATCATTCCAATGTGTATCTCCCCTGAAATCTCATTCTCTTGTCATCTCTTCCAGCTCGTTCTCTCAGGTGCCTTCACTGTGAGATCTCCATGCCAGTGGTCCCTCGACCTTCTCTGTCCGTGACCCTCCTTCTTTCTTTGCTTCCTTCATATCTGCCTTAGAGGCAATAATTCTTCCCAGAGTGCCCTAAACAGATTACTGAGAGCATCATGCTCTTTCCAAAAGTCCTTGCCTGGCCAAGACCTGCAGAACAATCCATGCTTGTGCTAAGCAGATGAGCCTTACTGAAGAAAATGACCTGCCTGGACATTTTGTCACGGATCTCACTTCATTGAGTTCTCCAGCCTTGTTGGGCCCATTGGCACTGGCCAGCAGTACTGCTGCACTTTTCTAGAAGCTCTCAAGCCACATTCACAATCACGATTTCATTTCCTCTTCTCGGAGCTTCATGCTTCCAACCCGTTTATTCCGAGAGAAGAGGCCTGGCAGAAAACACTGGTCCGTTGTGTTTGTGCCTGTCCTCTCCTCATACCTATATGACAACAGAGCACAGGTCTCCCCTCCAGCCAAAATCTCATCTCCTCCTGCCTAAAGAAAGTCCTGCTCCATCATGATATTTGCTCCCTTTTCCCACCCAAATATTCAATCTCTGCCTCACACGTGGATTTCACTTAAACATATGCTAGAATCCTCCATTACAAACAAAGCCAAGCAAACAAAACTTCCCTTAACTGAACACATCCCTCAAATTCTCACCTAATCTCTCTCCCCTCCATCCACAGCCAAGCCTTTTAATTTTTTTTAACAGTTATACATGGGCATTGTCTCCATTCAGTCTCCTCTTCCCTTTTCCAGTCTGGCTTCTTACCTCACCACTTGGCAGAAAGTGCTCTTGCTGAGGTCCCAGTAACTTCCTTGCTTTATCAATACAAACTTTGTCTTCATCTGACTTGACCTTCCCGCAACATTTGATACAGTTGACCATATCCTGCTCCTTGAAACACTCTCCTCTTGTCTTTGGTGATAAATGCTATTTCTTCCTTATACCTTCTGACTAGCCTTTCTTAGGATCTTTTGCCTATTCTTCCTCTCCCCAAATTCTGAATTTTTGAGTTCTTTGGGAGCTTCTCTCATTCATAGCACAGTGTCCCTAGGCAATTTCAGGTTCTCCCAAGGCCTCAAATGCCATCTCCAACCTGGTTTAATCTTTCCTGAATCCTCACCTTTTCTATCCCAGAACTGCAGCTAAGTACTGAGTTGAGTGATTATCTGTATATTGTTTGTGGGTTTCCCTTACTAGAACTGTAAGCTCTCTGAGGGGGGGCAATGCCTTTTTTGCTTTTACCACTTCTATGATCCACTGGGGCCAGCTCAGGGACTGAGCTTCCCTGCTGACAGCTACTCGATGGGCCCCTGCTCTGCCTGCCAAAGGAGAAAGCATACTTCTGCCTTCTTGGGATGGTCGAACAGTTAGGACTTGTCACCGTAGTCTGTTTTCCAGATTCGGCCTACAGCTATCTTTTCTTTACTAAAGAACATGGAGTCCAGATGTGTTCTTTTGCCAAGAGTGGGGGAATCTTGTATTAATAAAAGTAAACCTAGCACTGAGGAGTGGGGGAGGTCTTCAAGCTTTTAAACCAAGGAGTGACATGGTGAGTGCTGCATTTTGAAAAGCTGTCAGCAGGAAGGAGAAAGAATTGGTGGAAGGAGAGAAGAGGGTCAGGGATATTTGTGTGACTCTCTTCCAAAAGAGGGCTGGGAAGAGCCTTAGCTCACAGGCGGCATTGAGAAGAGAGAGGCAGGGGAGAGGCAAGACTTGCAGAGATAAAAGGGCAATTGGCTATGGGGGTGGGATGGTGGGCAGGGAGAGACTGCCCGGAATCAGAAGACTTTAGTACTTTGCCCATCACCCACTTCAGCAAGCCTTCACAGCCATGATGTTCTCTCTCCCTGGAAAGACCTGCCCCATGCTTCCCTCTTTGGAATCCTATTGCTCCCTGGTGAGCTCTATGAAGCCCTCCTTGGTTACCCCAGGGAGAAGGACTCCCTCTCATTACCACATATATAACACAAGTGCTCTTATAGTTGACTCTATCAAGGCATTTGTGCCATCTGTGATGAACTGGCTAGTTCAAACTGGAACAATTGCCCCCCCCCAAAAAAAAATAAGAGAAGCATATTTACTATCATTATTTCCTTATAATTAACTAAGGATATCTCTTTTCTTACATCAAACAAAGTTCTGAAGGGATATGTTAATAATGCTAATTACTCATTTCTTTGACAAGATTTATACAAAGGTCTTGGCTGATCCTGGCTGCCTGCTCCTTACTTTTGTTTCAGAGTCAACAAGCTCTTAACTCTAGAATAGCCTAAGAGGCCATCTCCGAGCTTTTTTTTTTTTTTTTCTAAAGATTCTATTCATTTATTTGACAGAGATCACATAGCAGGCAGAGAGAGAGAGGAGGAAGCAGGCTCCCTGCTGAGCAGAAAGCCTGATGCAGGGCTCGATCCCAGGACCCCGGGACCATGACCTGAGCCGAAGGCAGAGGCTTTAACCACTGAGCCACCCAGGTGCCCCCATCTTTGGGTTTTTAAATGATGCTTGTATCCTGAAAACTCACGGTAATTGCTCTCCAGCTCAGCTGGTTCAAATCAACCTCTTTGCGAGCTTTGTGTGTGTGTGCTTTGGCAATGTAGCAAAGGGGCCAGATGTTTTTAGTTACACTGGATGCATATTATCACATGGTTTAACTCATATATGCTCTGGGTTGACTTAAACAGATTTCCTCATAGTTAATGCTCCTCCTAAAATTTCTGAACATTCACCAAGGCTTCAGCAGTCCTTTAGGACCAATGCCTTCCATGAAATGCTCAAAATATACCCGAGTTCATGTCCTATACCATTGCCAAGAGCACTTTGACATCTAGTTTCTGCAGAATCCTAATGATCCCACAACACCAGAAAGACTGCCTCCTTGTGAGATAGTTCCTGATTTCCATCTTCTTTTGTGATCAGAGTCAATCCTTTGCTATTCCACTGTCATAATTTGCATACTCCTTTCCTGTGGAGTTTTCATAGAAAGCCTTGCTATTTTTATTTGTATTCATGTCTTTCTCTCTAGCTGTATCAAAACCTCCTTAACAGCACAGACGTATCCTTTTAGTCCTCCCTACCTGCCTTGCTTAATACCATGCCTTGCACTTAGTTGGAGTTCAGAGTTCTAGAAAAGTCAATGAATGAGTCATAAGCATAATTTGGGTCATTTTTTTCTGCAAAATGCATCACCTGTCTTTGCCCACATTGAAAATCCTCAGCCTCTTCTCAGCCCACTCCTACTGGCTTCCTATAGTTTCTCCCCATCTGTCTGGCATTTCCCTCTACCTCTAGAGAGCTTTCCAATCTGCTCCCTTTTTTGACTCATTTTTAAACTTTTTAATAGGGCTAGTTCCAGGGTTTAGCATTCTTCCATTTGGAGAACTATTCTACCACTCCTGGTTTCTCCAGCCCTAAGAACAATGCCCCCCCACCCCACCTCCTTATCCATGGCAACTCTACAGGAAAGCCTTATGAAGTTTCCCTTGGCAAAACAGCTGGTCATCTTAGAACCAAAAGAAGCTAGGTGCAGTGCCCAATTCACCCCTAAAAATCTCCCTTGAAACTGAAGAACACAATGTGGTCTCTCTCTGGGTAATTTCCTTATACCATCTTTTCTTGCACATAGCCAAAATATTCCCAGCTATCTGCAGTTACTCCTAAACTTAAGCATTTGCCAGAATCTGATCCTTGTGCAACGCATTCACCATTATTTTTCATGCAATTTCTTCTTCTTTCTTTCTTTCTTTCTCACTTTCTTTCTTTTTCTATCTTTCTTCCTTCATTGCTTCCTTCCTCCTTCCTTCCTTCCTTCCTTTCTTGCTCTGATTACTTGATAATTTGACAGATGTTACAGGGGATAGCAATGCTAAGCCCTAACTCTGCCTAGCATAATTCTCTGGGTGCTTGTACTAGAGAGTCACAATCTCCTCTAGTGATTACATCATCCTCTGGATGGTGAGAGGGCAGGGATCATTAGCTCCATTTTACAGATGTACAATCTGGGGCTAGGAGAGAGCTTTTGTGATTTTCCTAAACTGCCACAGCTTATAAATCATGGTAGGGGCTGGAGGTGGAAGTTAGTTAAACTCACAGCATCCTAAGACTTTCCCACTTTCTCAAGCTTTTGTCAAATTGGTCGTGAGCAGCATTTGCTGTGGCCCACTTTGGTTCCTTGGACATTCGGTCATATACTTAAGCTGGATGACCCACCCCTTTAGTTTTTTCGATTTGAACTCTTCTAATTGGATAAATCAGACTCACATTTTAAAGAGAAAACCACTCTTATAGATCTCTTTGTTTTTTGTAAATATTTGCAATGATTTCAACAGAGCCTACCTTAGAATTCCAGGCCGCCAACACATAGATAGGTACTGAGCACTTCTTTCTTAGCCCTCCTGCTAGACACAGAGAGGATGGTGGGAAAGAAGTACGGGGGCAGGAGGAACTGGAATCCAGTCCAAGGTCCATTGAAGGGGAGCCTTTTCCAAAGTTTTCCTCCCAGACGTGGATTTTTCTAGATCATACAAGTGTGCTGTAGAGGCTGACAGGGGTATTGCTGGGAAGTGACTGGAGAGAGAGGCATGATAGTTTACAATCTAACCTGGAAGTCAAGCCACATGCTTAAAAGCACCTGGGTTACACTGGGATAAAGGCACGTTAGAAATGTCACAAGAAGTGACGAGAAGAGAAGTTCACAAGTGCTGACCCTGGTCGTGGGCAATAAAGGAGGACACAGGTGGGAGAGGGGACTGGGGAGATCTGGAAAGCTTTGTGGAGAAGAAGCAGTGATTTGGAAAGCACACAATCCTAGCTTTAAGGACAAACATAGTTCCATCCTCTGGCAGGGCTCTAGAGTCCTACTTAGTGCCTGCTCAAGGAGCCTCTGGTCCTTTGGAAGTAGGCAGCATATGTAACATTAGCTACCAGTACAGAGCAGAGGAGAGAGAAGAAAGCAAGAAGCAGTAGAGAGGATCAAAGTATGCTTCTGAGCTACACTGCCAGGATCTGAGTCTGGTTCTACCGCTCAGTAGCTCGGTGACCTTGGGCAAGCTGTTGCTAGTTTCTGGACTTTAGTATTAGTGTCTAACTCCTAGAGTTGGTATAAGGATTAAGTGAGAATACTACCTACAAGGCGCTTTGCACAGTGCCTGGTGCACAGTAAGTGCTCAATAAGTGTTAGCTATTATTTACATTTACTGATATATACATATATGTAGGCACAAAATGTCTGTTGTGATCCACAAGTAGGATTGAGAGTTATAGTCTAAAAGATACCACAAAAGGGAAAGAGGGTTTGATCCTCATGTTGCTGCTGTTTTTGTATGGTTTAGCACTTTGGGATAGTATTTGGAAGAAAATATTGCAATGATAATGGTGCTGTTTGAGACTCACCTCAGTGCCCTGGGCTCAGGCACTGGAGCACAGCTTCTAAGAATCTAGGGCCTGTTTGGAATTCCTCCCACTCTGGCATGGAGGCAAAGCTCCTATTGGTCACCAACCCAAGAGCCAACATTCCTTTGAGCTCTGCACCCTTCCCAGAGGTGTTTGTGGTTCAGACCCTGGAGGTCATAGGAGACCAGCTCTACTGACAAGGGAAATTTCCAGAGTGGCTCTCCTCACCCTCACAGAATCACTACCTGCTCTGCCCTTCTCTAGACTGAAGGCCACACAGAAGCTTGCTATTCCATCCAGCCCCAAGTTCTATGCTTTGTGAAATCTGAACTCTTAGGCAAGTTACTTCATCTCTCTAAGCCACATATGTAAATGGAAATGAGAGTAAAATCTTTATGGGACTTATTGTGAGGCTTGGATGTAGCAAGGTAAAGCTTGGTGTTCAATAAAATGTAACCATTATAATTATTGATAGCTGCAGTCACTGTAGTGTGATGCTGCAGGCAGAAGGAAGGGGTGACTGCTTCTGGAAGCACACTGAAGAATCACATATAATTAAGGTGATTATAAAATTTATTACTAAACTGGAACACTTTTGAGAGTAAAGGGAATACTATTAATGGTGCAGGGACAATAGGCATCATTGGGAGTGTTTTGGACAAACCAGTCCAAGAGTCTCTCTCTACTGTCTACCCCTCACCTCCAGTGCCAAGCTGTCTGACTATACATCTTTTCTCAAAACATAGCTCTTAGGTGAATATTTTTCTTCTTCTTAACATCTTTGTCTTTTGACAACCATTACGGTTGGCTATCACTTATTGGGGAATGAATATGCATTAGCCATTGTACTAGGTGCTTTAAGTAAGTGAGCTCTAAAATCCTCACCAACCACTCTAGAAGGTAGGTGCTACTTCCATTACAAGGCTATGGAATCCGAGGCTCAGAGAGGTTAAGTAACTTGCCCAACCAAGGTTAGTCTATCAAATGGTATATTGGGGATTTACCACTAGGTCAAAGCCAGGCCTTTACTGGATCAGAATTTTTAGAGGTGAGCCCAGAATGATATATGCAGGGCCGTCATGCCCACCCCTCACCTGCTGGACTTATGGGTAAATATCCAAAGTAAATATCTTCCTCTCTTATAAATGCCAAATTTCCAAATTCTCAGGTCAGAGAACTGGGCTAAATAACCAGTGGCTTCTGTCTTGATTCTCACAGAAATGGGAGCTTCATAAATGTAGGTTCTTGAACCTGCTCCTGGATTCTTTGTAAATGGAATCTTGGGTAGTTTTTGTAAGACCTAAAGATTGTACAGCTAAGCTGGCAGCAGATTTTATCTTTATTTTTTCCATTTTAAGATCCCTAGAGTGGGGGCAAGCAGACAGAGGGCAGTATCTCTAGGCTCAGTGCTTTTTTTGATAAGCTGTACAGAAACATTTCTTTCAGGAATGCCTACTTTGCATTCTGCCACAGTGATATAGGTACACTGCCTTACCCAGTAAGTATCTCTTGGTGGAAAGATATTAACTCTGAATGTCTGGCTCTATATGAGCAAAATTAGGGCTCCCATAAATCGAGGGAATAAGACTCAGGATTTGGCTGAACCATTTGGGCCACTTCATCCTTTCTGGGACAATAATTTTCAGGATTGTTCCCATCATGTGAGGAAAGGACTGCTTCTTATAGCACTGGCAGGAGTGTGGAAAGAGCTCTTTGGCAAACACCTTACTCATCCATCATTACAGAGCCTGTCACCTTCAGGATGCTTTCCAGATGTACTCTCTGCCTACGTCATGTCCAAGCAAGGGGGAGTTTTCCTCTGTACCCCTTGGCTGGTTTCTTAGGACCCTTATTAGCAGCTTCCATGTAGAACTTGGGATCAATAGCAGGCAAGCCACAACTTTTGTCTCAGCTAAACATGGGGTTAAAGGCTTCCAAACTTTTCCTGAGGAGTGGAAACACCAGAAAGCATCCCTCCCTGTTCACTTGTGAGCAAAACAAACTGAAAATGAAATTTCTTCTCAAAATATTGTGTTAAGATTCCTTTGAGTTACTTTAACTGGGTTTTTATGGGAGACAGGGATCCCTCATTGTGCCCAGGTCATTAGTGACTTTAATGAGAAATGGTGGCAATCAATTCAGTGGCAATCAATTCAGGCGAGTGCACCTGCACATGGGGCCAGTCCCCCCTTTCACTCCCCCAACGAGTCAGGAAACCACGTAAGAACTTACAGCCCAGCTGTTCCAGAGACCCTCCACACAAATAAGATCTGCCTCCAATTACTGGAATAGTGTCTGCATAATTTGGAAAGAAGTTTTCCTACTTTTGGTAAGAGCATTTTCTTCTTAACCACCAGAGCCTTTATACACACTGTTCCCTCTCTCTGGAATAAGTCACCCCTTTGCCATTCCTTCTCCTGGAAAATACTATCTTTCAGATTGAGCTTGAGTAGGCACCTGACCTCATCTGGGGAATCTGGAAGGGGTTTTCTGTTACATACTCCGATAGGACCATGCATGCTCTCTCTGATAAACCTTATCTCAATGTTATGCTTACCAGTTCAAGGCCTGCCTTCACTACTAGGTCATGAGCTCTAGGGACAGGGCCTG
This sequence comes from Enhydra lutris kenyoni, assembly GCF_002288905.1. NCBI lineage: Eukaryota > Metazoa > Chordata > Mammalia > Carnivora > Mustelidae > Enhydra > Enhydra lutris. The sequence goes on along the minus strand of NW_019154088.1, from coordinate 19,030,060 downwards.
TCAACCATGTTCCTCAGGTGCCTATCACCTGGTGTAGTACCTAGAACAGAAGGCCCTTGCTGAAGGCGTAGACACCTTGAGAGAACATGTCTGGTTTGCTGACTGTGGCATTTCAGAGCCTTGCAGGGATCCCTGGAATGCTTACCTGAGGGTTTCTCTCTTTCAAGGGACTCTCTAGATCGTTCATTTTTGCTTTGCTTCTGAACTCCCAAGAGAGAAGGAGTATCAGGCAAAATCATGCCTGCCATTTGTACTCTATCACAGTGTATGTAGATATTTCATCTAAGTTATCTCAAGGCAAAGAAGACTCTATTATCTCCATTTTACTGGGAAGGAAACTGAAGGCTCAGATGGGTTTAGTAACTTGCCTCAAGTCACACAGTATGGGGCTGTAAATTAAATTATTCCCCATGATGACAACATAGAATGTCATAAAAACTGTAACAATGCTGATTGTCTCACTTTCAAGTTCCAACTGGTCACAGATCATTCAGGGCCTTGTGCAAACTGTTTCTAACACTTATGAAGGATTTACCCATTACCTTTTTCCAAGTTTACCCTGCATTAGAGAAATGTTGATCATTTAATTAGAATTCTCATGCCTGGCCAAAATCTCCCATGTTCACTATTCCACCCACTCTGGGAGAAGCCATTTTTATGTATGTGCATTTCTGCTTGTTTCTTCTCCCTCCAGCTGGGTCACAGACCTCCATATCTAACCTATATTTGCTCTCCTGGGTCTCCTGAGTATATCACTCTTTGTTCTTTATCCCCTGCTGCCTCCTCTGTTTACCATATCCAACTCTGGACCCTCTGTGGATGAAGTCTAGAGCACCTCTGAAATCAACAACGCTGCCTTATTGCCACAGGGTCTGGCCTCAGAGCCACAGGACTGATGAGTAACTATTACATCAGACATTACAGGACCAAGCAGATGACACTCCTATGCAGCCTACTCACTCATTTCAATGATAGAAGCCAACACGTCCCCAGAGTCGCTTCTTTGGAATTGCTTTCAGAAGCCTGTGACACTTGTAATCTCCTGAGTAAACTCCTGGTTCAAGACGGTAGGTGAAGCACACATTACAGCCTTTCTTTGTCACCCCAAATCTCTAGAGTTGATAGAAAAAGATATTTTTAAAACCTACAACTGAACTCTAAAACAAGAAGGGAGCTCTCCTTGGGCCAGGAATTCTGAAAATATAAAACCTGACAGGATTGACCTGATAGAGGAAACAAATCAACATACACACTGAAGAGTATCCCCACAAAGGAAAGACAAAACTGAATGGGACTCCCTATGTGGAAAAAGTAGATTCGTGAGAGCAGGAGGAAACTAGGGGCAACAAAAAGGTTGAGGAATTGGCTTCAGGAGTTCCTGAATATCTCCTTCCCCCTTTTCAAGCAGTAGCTGATGTAGGGACTCTTCCCAAAGGAGCTATCAGCACAGAGGGCTGGAGCAGGAGGTGCAGGGTACACCCGAGCCCAGAAGCCTAACTCTAAGATATTCTTACTAGTGGCACGTTTCACCTTTCTCACTCTTCCTGTAAACAGACTGGAATACAAACTGCACCAGAACGTCCTGTCTCTTCTCTTCCTCCCCAAAAAGGTGGACAAACAGAGTCAGCCAGATGCCTTACAGGGAATTTCAGCCACAAAAATGAGCACGTAATTAAGACTCACCAAAATCTGATGAATGCCAACACCATAGGAAGTCACAAACTGTAAACAGAAGAGTTTGCACCTGAGGAAACAAGACTTACTGGTCAATGAAAACAGGGCCCTATATAATACACTGAATTAATAACAACCTCAGAGGTATCAGCAGATATTGCCATCCATAAAGAAATTAATATAAAATGGACATTAATAGTTTGATTTTTGAAATGGAAATCTGAATGGATAGACTGAAAGCCAAATAACAGTTGAAGAGCTGGGAGTTTCAATCATGGAATTATCTCAGAATGCAGAACAAAGAGGTAAAAGAGATGGGAAATATAAAAAGAACAGGTAAGAAACATGAAGAATGGATCCATAGGGCTCAATATTTGTCTAGCTGGTATTCTAGGAAGCAAAAATACTGAGAACGGAGGAGAGACAACCACTAAAGAAGTATTAGCCAAGAATTCGCCAGAACTGAGGTGGGATTGCCTGAATTCTCCTACACATATATCAAGGGGCCAATTCTTCATTCACCAATGATAGACTTGATTTGGGAAGCCGTAAAAGGTCATTTGAAGCCATGCGTGGTGGAACAAATGGATGATCAAACCCAGTGTTTGTTGACAGTGAGCCGTAAGTGAAATTAGATGTGAATTTAAAACATTTTTGCAAGGCTCACAAATTGGTTCTGACGATGCCTGCACCCACACAGGCAGTTTAGCTAGTTGAACTTTCTGTTTCTTCAAACCTTCCCCTAGTTTCCTAGCACAGGAGTACATGAACAAGCTAGAAGCCAGGGGGTCAGCTAAGAGAATCCTGCCTCTCTTGTACCCTCCCTCATCATCCCCACCCCTTCTTAGAGCTCCACCAGTAGATAGTAATGCTTCCCAATATGGATCCAGCTTCTTTAGTCTCATTATCCCCAACCACCCTACTCATTCCTGCCTCCAAGCACTTACAAAACCCTGTCTTCTTACCATTAAAACTCCAACCATATTTCAAGGCCCAGAACAAGTCTCACCATTCATGCAAAGCCTTCTTTGGCCATGTCTCTGTGCTAATATCTCTTTGTACTTGTCAACTGTGTCATGCTTATTAGTTTTCTTCTCCTACTAGACCACAGGCTCCCAGAGAGCTGAGAGAGTGCCAAACATTTCTTTTGTGCCCTCCAAAAAACTGCACCTGTTAAAATGAAAATATCCCTAGGAGGGAGAACAAGTTGAAAGATTAGCCCCTGGAGACCAATTATTTTGGTGAGATGATTTCTTATGACTGGGGAGAAGAAAGTGGGTGGATACAAAATGTGGGCAAATAACACAGAAAAGGAAGTCTGGGTGAGGAAGGGCACTGGAGGCAAACATCAATTATTCTGCAACTCTGCAATTCTGTTCAGGCCACCTCAGCCTCTCTCACATGATCCCCAATTGCTCCATGATAAAAGGGTCATAGAATCATTGACCTCCAGACCACCCACCAATGGGGCTTATGGTGCAGGGAGGTGTAGTGACTTGCCCCAAAGCACAGATGTCTTTGGTGACCCCCAGGACACCACTCCAGTCCAGAGACTGCTGCTTCTAGCTATTCCTAGGACTGTCCCTTATAGTCTATGTTTTTGCTGGACACTGGAGACTAATAATAACATTTATTGAACTCTTCCCACATGGTAGAGACACTAATAAGGTCTCTTTCTTTATAGTTACCACATCAAGAAACTCTATTTCTCCTTTTTTTCTGATGAAGAAACTGAGGCAGAGCTGTAGCAGTGAACATAAACAGTGATGGGCATCCATCTGAACACAGGAAAACTAATGGCATGGGGAGGGAAGGAGGAACAGCTTTGAGTTTCCCCTGTCAATTCTTTTCTCATTCTCTTAAGCTGCAATGCCTTTCCTTCAATTTGATACCTTGAAAATAATGCTGCTCCTTCAAAGCCTGCTCACTAAACCATAGCCAACCTTACCACAATAATCAGTTTCTCTTGTCTTCCTAAGGATGCCTGCGGTTAAATTTGTAATTTGACTTACAAGAATGGTAATACAGGTGGCTCTGTATTGTCCAAATTAACTCCTTGAGGGCACAGACCTCATTTTGTTCATTGCTATATTCCTAGAGCCTAGTGCATAAGATGTTGTAGATATGAAACTTGGGGAGTGAGCACAGTAGTCTGCCTGCATGTGTGTTTTCCCATGAGGTGGGACCTTCCATGGCAGAAGTCCACAGATCTTATGAGCCTTGATGCCTACCAAGGGTTACTTGGACAGTGTCAGTGAGAGACAGTGTCATTGAGAGGTAGGCCATAGCTGGGATTTCAGGGTTATCAGACATTCTCCTGTTAATTTTTTCTCACTAGTTCCACTGGCTGCTTAATCTACCACCTTATCATTAAGGTTTCACCTGTAGATTTAGGGTCCAGGAGAAATGTAAAATTCCCAAAGGAAATTCCACTCACTTACAATCTGAAAATCACACTCTACTGGTCAGTGAAGGTGGTTTTGATGTGGAAAGGGTCTCTGGGATATTGGGAAACTGAGGTGGAAAGTGGAAAAAGGAACTGGCCCCAGAGGTTGTTAATTTGAAGTCTGTGAATGGGCCTCAGGGGGTCCAGAACCCAGAAGTGTGTTCAAAAGCACTGCATGTTGATTCCTGAGTGTGTTTCCCAGACTGCAGTTCTGAAAGTTCTTTCATTTGATTCTCAGAATGGGCCTGGGGATTTAAGGAGAATGAGAAGAGCTACAGCACCTCAGCTTCCCTGACATTCCAGTTTTGCTCTAGATACCTGGGCCTCTGGGCACCCCTGGCTGGCATAAGGCAATGATCCACAAGGCAAAAGAATCAAGGAAGATGAAGAGAGAACCAGGAGGGGAAGCTAAGATAAAGGGTAAGAATTCTGGGGATCAGACACACAACTAGAAAAGGTCATATGGCCCAATCCCTGTGTTTTAGAGATAAGGAAAGGAGGTCCAGAGGGGTTAAGTAATGTGAGCACTTGGGGTCAGCCAATGGCTCCCTTGTCAGAGACTGGCCCTGCTCTAGGCCATCTGTGTGGCCTAGTTTGCTCAACAACAGATAAGCTCACAAGGAAAGGCCAGCCGCTGTTATCTGACTGTATGGGTGGTGGCTGTGGGCCACTGCATTGCTGAAACTTGATATATGCAAGCACAGATAGGATATAGAAAACATTCCCTTGCGGGTGTGTGAGTTCATCATGTTTTAACAACCCAGGCGCCAAAGTTTAACCTGCTAACCATTCATGTCACTGACATTTACTGAGCACTTACTAGGCACAAGGCACTCATGTAGCCTCCATGGGAGCCACAGGGAGGACAGAGATGTGACTGGTAGCCCTGGAGGAACTTATGCTGTGGTAATGACAAAAGACATCCCACTGCAGAGGCAGCTGGGCGTTCTATACAGGAGCCAGCTTCGTTATTGCCCTTAGAAGAGCTTATCACATCCAGGTAGGTAAGCTAAAGCAGGGCCACTTGGGACCTCAGTGTAGTAAATCTTGGATACTAAGGCTGAGGGAGGGCTCTGGATCTTGCCACAAGAAAGAGGTTCTCTCTCTGGGCCTCTCCAGCTGGTGGCATCAGGGCTACCTTAGGCAATCCCACTTGGGGACCTGGCATAGTTGCTCCCAGAGTCCTGGAGTCCCACAACTCCATGTGCCACAGAGAGTCTGAGCCTGAGGATCACCAGCCAACACCACTGGTGCTGGCTCTGGAGGTTTAGCTTTAACCCTTGTCTCCATGTCCTAAGGTAGAGAGAATTGGTTTCCTCAGCCAGGGCTCAGGGAGGCTTGGGAAGCAAACAAGCTCACAGAGCTGGTTAGCCACTGAGACTTGAACTCAGACCCCCTCTCCAAACCTTCCTGTGATATGTGTCACTTCTGCTTTTTCCCTCTTCAGGTTAAAAGCCAAGATTAGGTTGAAAAACTCTGCCACCTGTTCCCTCAGAGACCAGACAACATGTTGGGTCTCGTAAAACTGAATGGCCCATGGTGGGCCTCTGGTTCCACAATACCCACACCCTGTCTAGTGGCCTGAAAAGCTTTTAATGTCAAGATATAGAAGGTTTTGCCAGGGATCTCTGCTAACTATGTTTTAAAACATTGTCTTGGGAGGAGATATCAGATATAGCCCATTGGGAAGACAATGGATTAGGTATCTGAGGGACAAGAGGGTACCCTCAGAGGGGCAAAGAGGAAAGCTAAGGTAACAGAGCAGCCAGGCCTACTGGTAGTTGGCCAGTAAGCTCTTGCAAAGAAAAGAGTATTTCCACAAACATGCACTGAAGTCATGGGACCTCAAAGATGAGGAAGAAAGCCCTAGCCCCGCCTGATGCCCAAGAGCTTTGGATCTGCATGCTCATGTGAAATGTGGGTTTTGGAAGCTGTGCAATTATTCAAGAGGGACCCTTACCTTTAACACAATGTCAATAAGTCTTCCCTTTGTGTTTGGAGTGCCAGTGGCTCAGGTCTTGCCAGTGGTCCCTAAAGGGGAGTCCAGGCCAACCACACAATGTTTATCCCTCCAGGTGTCTCCTGTTGGTTCTTATTATCTCTCCTACTCCAGAACAAGAAATTCCCAGAGACTCACTTGGAAGCTTGCTGGAAAGAATGACTAGAATCTGCAGTGTCATGACCCCAGTAGGAAAGCATCATGGAAATCATACTGTAGAATGTGCATGTGGGCAAACTTTTTCCACTCTTAAGGGACCACTGATGAGTGGATCTTTACTTCCCTGGACCTCAGGTGGTTGGTTCATTTTTTAAGAGAGAAAACTGTACTATTGGAAGATCTCAGAGTTTCTTTCCAGCTGTGTTTCCTTGATATAGCAGTTCATGGGCAACTCTGCCTGTCATCCTAGAGACTTGCCATCCTCCCACCAGGTCCTGGCTTACCACCTTCCTTGAAACTTGTCTTAAGCCTCTCATGTCTAAATATAGCATCTTGCTCAGACAATATCTTTAATAAATGATTGTTTAATGAAACAATGACTCTTGAGTTATAGAGTGACTTGGCAGTCAAAAGCAAGAGTGTCCCAGAACTAAAGTCAAAGAAAGGAGGAAGGGGTTTTTATACCAGGTAAGAGATGGCTCAGAGAAGGGAGAGGAGGAAGCAAATCTTTCCTGTGAGGCCTGTAGGGCAGAACCAGCCAAGTTGGGGAGATAGGGAAGGCATGAGGAAGAGCTCCCAGGTAGGATGTCTGTGGGTCAGTGAGGAGTCAGAATGTTGGTGCAGAAAGCCAAGAAATAAGTCTGAATGAGGATGAATTTGGAAGCCTTGCAATCAACTAGAAGCAAGGAGAGGCTTAGCAAGGAACTGATGTCATGAAAACTGAATTGAAAAGCAGTCTGGCAACAGTGCACAGGATAGACTGAAAGAGAAGGTCTGAGAAGAAGGGTCTCAGGGAGATTGCACCGAGGAGTAAAACCTGAATGAATGTGGAGACTGCAAACCCAGGCAACAGGCTTGTAGTGAGCATATACAAAGTAAAGTCCAGGACACTGTTCTGGGAATGGGATATAGTCTTGAAGGAGAAAGACACAGATCTTTGGCTTTGGAGAACTCCCCTCCTAGAAGGAGAAGTAACAAAAGGAAGGAGAGAACTTTTAAGGATGAATGTCTCATTTTATTCTGTAAAGGACTTACAGGGAGAACCAAGGTAGCTGGGTTACATTTCTCTGTGAGTGGGGACAAGAGGAGCACACCAGGTATAGTGACGAGAAGGAAAGGAAGGGCAGGCTTGGCACCTGGCCCACAGACCCAGGGTGGAAGGGTCCCCTAGACAGGTTGCCCCCATACTGCAAGGCAGGATTTGGTAGGATCTGGCCTGGCCAGGTGGTACTCCTGCAAGCCTGGGGGCTGCTTCTCCACCCTGCAGAGGGTCAAGACTGTACCAGGACATCTGGGAACCCCTCCTGATACTGCAGGGCCCAGAGTGTGTCCTGAACTCAGGGCACCAGGACACCCAGGCTCTGCAGTGTCCCCAGCAGCCTTTGCCCTGCACTGGGACTCTGGGTGTAGGACTGGCATTTCCTCATCCTGAGGTTATGGGGCAGTAAGTGAAGGTGTTAGGATACCTGTGGTTCCACAGAGCACAGAAACACAGATCTGGTTCCTGTTTGGTACCAGGACCCATGTGGGATGCCCAGGGAGTGAAGAGTAGAGACTGCTCGGCAAACAAATGCCAGGAGCCCCAAATACTTGAGATGGCTTTTGAAGGAACATGGCACTTGAGGGCCATGTGTATGTGTATGCGTGTTTGGGGGTGGGGGCGGAGGAGGTATTCCTGGCACAGAGGACATCTAAGCATCCCCTATGATGTTCTAGGACTTTCCTACATTCCTATACCACCGCTCAAAGGTGTCTGTTCAACCAACCTGCCTGTGCGGCCCATTAGAATGTTCTACTGAACAGGAAAATCAATCTGCAAGGAAAGAATTTAAAAGGACCTTTCCAGGTGTTGGTATTCAAAGGTCTGAAAAACTTACTAATTTAAAGGAAGTCATTCTGAATAGCTTACAAATAAACATAAATAGCTTAGAATTGAAAAGTCCCTGAATGAAGAGACCCAATAAATCCCATAATAGGTATTAAAATGGCATGACTGAGAGCATGGGCTCTGCACTGGGTGTTGTATGTAAGTGATGAATCACTAGATTCTACACCTGCAACTAATGTTACATTGTATGTTAACCTAACTGGAATGTAAATAAAAACTTGAAAACCAAAAGAGTATGGGCTCCAGGGAGAGACTACATGGACTTTAATCCCAACTCTGCAGTAAACAAGCTGGGTGCCCTACTTATCACACTTCCCATTTCCTCATCTGTAAAATAGCGATAATCTTACTTAACTCAGGATGGTTGTGAGGATGAATGACTTAGTATTTATAAAGCACTTGGAACAATGTCTGACACATAGTAAATGGTCTGTAAGCATTTAAAAAAAAATTCTCACACTCATCTTGAGGAAGATGAGGAACCAGCAACCGGATGAGGAACCAGGCTTCTAAGCCCTATTAAGCATTTAGACATACAGGCAGTCTTTGCTTTACACAGTAGTACAAGACCATAACAATGACCATAAAAAGTGAAACTGTAAAAATCAACAGAAAAGGGCTCCTGGGTGGCTCAGTTGGTTAAAAATCTGCTTTTGGCTCAGGTCGTGATTCCAGGGTCCTGGGATTGAGTCCCACATCAGGCTCCCTGCTCAGTGGGGAGTCTGCTTCTCCCTCTCCCTCTGCTGTTCCCTGCTTGTGCTCTCTCTCTCTGTCAAATAAAATAAAATCTTTTGCAGAAAAAGCATTTGACAAAGTACAGCATCCTTTCTTGATCAAAACTCTACACAGTATAGGGATAGAGGGTACATACCTCAACATCATCAAAGCCATCTAGGAAAAACCCATTATCAAAAACCCAAATATCATTCTCAATGGGGAAAAACTGAAGAGCTTTTCCCCTCAGGTCAGGAACATGGCAGGGCTGTCCACTATCGCCACTGCTATTCAACATGGTACTAGAAGTCCTAGCCTCAGCAATCAGACAACAAAAAGGAATAAAAGGCATCCGAATCAGCAAAGAAGAAGACAAACTCTCACTCTGTGCAGATGAGATGATACTTTATGTGGAAAACCCAAAAGACTCCACCCCAAAAGTGCCAGAATTCATACAGGAATTCAGTGAAGTATCAGGATATAAAATCAATGCACAGAATTCAGTTGCATTTCTATACCCCAACAACAAGGCAGAAGAAAGAGAAATTAAGGAGTTGATCCCATTAACAACTGTACCCAAATACATGAGATACCTAGGAATAAACCTAATCAAAGGTGCAAAGAATCTATACTCAGAACACTCTAAAGTACTCATGAAAGAAACTGAGGAAGACACAAAGAAATGGAAAAATGTTCCATGCTCATGGATTGGAAGAACAAATATTGGGAAAATGTCTATGCTACCTAGAGCAGTCTACACCTTTAATGAAATCTCTATCAAAATACCATCAACTTTTTTCAAAGAAATGGAACAAATAATCCTAAAATTTGTATGGAACCAGAAAAGACCCCAAATAGCCAGAAGACTGTTGAAAAAGAAAACCAAAGCTGGTGGCATCACAATTATGGGCTTCAAGCTCTATTACAAAGCTGTAATCATCAAGACAGTATGGTACTGGCACAAAAAGACACATAGACCAATGGAACAGAACAGAGAGCCCAGAAATGAGCCCTCAACTAATCTTCGACAAAGCAGGAAAGAATGTCCAATGGAAAAAAGACAGTCTCTTCAACAAATGGTGTTGGGAAAATTGGACAGCCACATGCAGAAGAATAAAACTGGACCATTTCTTCCACCACACACAAAAACTGACGCAAAGTGGAGGAAAGACCTCAATGTGAGATAGGAATCCATCAAAATCCTTGAGGAGAACACAGACAACAACCTCTCCGACCTCAGCCACAGCAACTTCTTCCTAGAAACATCACCAAAGGCAAGAGAAGTAAGGGCAAAACTGAACTATTGGGACTTCATCAAGATCAAAAGCTTTTGTGCAACAAAGGAAACAGTCAACAAAACCAAAAGAAAAACTGACAGAATGGGCGAAAATATTTGCAAACGACATATCAGATAAAGGGCTAGTATCCAAAAAATACATCAAAGTCAACACCCAAGGAACAAATATCCCAATCAAGAAATGGACAGAACACATGAGCAGACATGTCTCCAAAGAAGACATACAAATGGCCAATAGACACATGAAAAAATGCTCAACATCACTCGGCATCAGGGAAATACAAATGAAAACCACAATGAGATACCACCTCACGCCAGTCAGAATGGCTAAAATTAACAAGTCAGGAAGTGACAGATGTTGGAGAGGATGCAGAGAAAGGGGAACCCTCCTACACTGTTGGTGGGAATGCAAGCTGGTGTAATCACTCTGGAAAACAGTATGGGGATTCCTCAAGAAGTTGAAAATAGAGCTACCCTATGACCTAGCAACTGTACTACTGGGTTTTTAAAAATTTTTTTTAATTTATTTACTTGACAGACAGAGATCACAATTAGGCAGAGAAGCAGACAGAGAGAGAGGAGGAAGCAGGCTCCCTGCTGAGCAGAGAGCCCGATACGGGGCTCGATCCCAGGACCCTGGGATCATGACCTGAGCTGAAGGCAGAGGCTTTAACCCACTGAGCCACCCAGGTGCCCCCCTTTTTTTTTTTAATTTTTTTTTTAAATTTATTTATTTGACAGACAGAGATCGCAATTAGGCAGAGAAGCAGACAGAGAGAGAGGAGGAACTACTGGGTTTTTACCTGAAAGATACAAATGTAGTGATCCAAAGTGGCATGTGCACCCCAATGTTTATAGCAGCAATGTCCACAATAGCCAAACTATGGAAAGAACCCAGATGTCCATCAGTAAATGAATGGATATACATCTCACATCTTTATCCATTCATTTACTGATGGACATCTGGGTTCTTTCCATATATATATATATATATATACACACACACACACACACACACACA